>NC_050588.1:10452500-10540000 GCF_013368585.1 Megalops cyprinoides | reverse complement strand
CATGCAAAATAAGAAAGGCTATAAAAGCTGACATATTTTCAACATTTATCACTATCTGTGGCTGAAACAAAAAAATTGAAATTCATTTGTCTGGTGGACAGTTATATGAGGCTAGTGTCTGTCTGAGTAATGGGAGTTAAGTGCTAATGTACATGCACAGACACAGATGATATAATACAATGTGTACATCACACACTAGGTGGGAAACCATAGTAAGTGGGTGGAAATAAAAGGATTAAAAGCCTGATATCTCCAATTATTTTTTTAAAAAAGAAGTGCTATTAAATCATGTATGAATCTATCTTTTTTATTAATGAATAGGATGGTCCAGTTATTCACATCTCAGTCCTGTTTCATATACCTTTTGTGTTTATTTTTCTTGAATTTTATGTTTGGAATGTATTTATTAACTTTTCTCCCTTTTTTATATTTCGATTGTAATATATTGTTTTTATTTCACTCCTCTTTTTTCTGTTGTTCTTGTGTTTTTGTCTTTGCTGGTGATTTGAATCAATCAATCAATACGCACAGTATTTTTGTCATTGCTTAAAATGAAATTTTTAAATATTATGAGAGAAAGACAGGAAATGTATTTTTTACCACCCTGGGCTAGGTAAACCTCCCACTCTTAACTTGAAGTCTGTAGTTCTACCTGCCAAAAATGAAGACTAATTTCTTCAGAGAAACAAGACCTTCAGGACAGTAGTGACACAACCATTTGACACAACTTGTGGTAAATCACAGCGATTTTACAAAGGACAATTATGTTTTTCTGAGATAAATTGGCCACTTGGACCCTTGCATTGATACGTCATCTTCCTGTTAAAACGCTCATGCTCTTGGAGGCTTATTGATAGCTTATATGTTAATTACAATAAAAATAATGAACGTATTGTTATGTTTGAAAGGATTACAATCTTTGCATGATATTCTTTACTCAGACAAGAAAATGTACTTGGAATCTAACTGTGATTAAGGATCAAGGCCGAGTAATTCTGACACTGTCCAACATTTTTCAAATTATTGATCACAAATAATATTTGTTTTATTGTACAACTGATTTAAAAAACAAACAGAAATTATGTAACTAATATTGATGTGAGCATGCAAATATGTTTATACTATACCTACTGTATTTAAAATGGTCTGCATTTACAAAGCTTATCAAGCTCTACATGAACAGAGAACCACCACTTTATAAACACTGTTTAATAAATGTTTTTCTCTTGAATGTGTTTTAGTGTTAGTATTAGCACATTGTGAGTCAGATCCCCCTCTGTAGAAGAGGACCATGCACAACGTAAATGTAAATGTAAATAATGTCATACCATGCATCAAGCTGTGGTGATTGGGTGGAAAAAAGGAATGTATGACGCAAAAAGCGAGAAACTATTGAAGAGTTTGGACTGGGTTGAGAAACTGACTCTGGTTTCTCAGTGAAGTTGGTGAAACAAATTCAGGCAGTTCAAAAGGACAAGGCAAGCACAGTTGTCAGTTTTTCCTGTGGTGTGGCACAAACCTGACACTATCTTACCGCAATCTGCTTCAATCATTTGGACTTATTGTGGAAAAAAGAAATACATTGAATCCTTCAGCTCCCTGAACGATCAGTGTGACTTGGAGACACACCAAGGTCATTGTTCGAGGAGAACACTCGGATTCCAGCATGTAAGTTCAGGAAAATAAGGAATGATTTGCATGTAGTATGAGCACAGTCACTATCAGTGTAGTGATGCAACTACAATGCCAAGACCATCAAGGACTTGTGACAAAATTTCACTACTGTGCAGAAAAAGTGTGATCATACAAAAAGCAGGGCTGGAATTATCATTTTACCAGTATCATTTTTTTACTACATATTTTTACTGACAGAAATGTCAGTAGAGCCTGACTACACCAGTGACCTAACTAAATGCACTGCCTATGAATAAACCTCTTTCCAGCATTTTCCATGACCAGAATCATGACGTTATACAGGTATCCTGTTAGGCATGATAAGGTGAAGAGAACAATACATTTGTATTGCTAGTATTTTGGTATTAGATGAAGGGAACAGTATGTTTGCTTTCTGGTATATCTGTATCCTTGCTCTTCCCTCGTACTCCTCGCTCTTGTCTCCATGGAAGCAACAACCAGTTGTACCTGGCCTTATGGCAACAGAGGGTGGTAACATCTGGAGGCTGGTCAAAGAAAGCTGACTCAGGAGCACAACGCCTCCCATGGTTGTGGTTGACCTGTAGGCCTGCTTCCAACTATAATGGTTGCCTCAGGCCCAAGATGGAGCAACTGAAAGAAAATGCTTTGGGGATACTGGGACGAAAGGAGGATTCCTCTCTGATGCCAGCCCAAAAATGGCCATGGCTGAGGACTGTCATAGAATCTCACCTTCTAGAAAGAAACTTCTGTGATGAAACAGAATTCTGTGTTTATTCTGAAAATTCTCAAGGGAAAAGTCATCCAACAACTCTCAGAGCAGTCAGAGCAGTTCCAACTTTCAGTAGTGTACATGACAATTTTTATGTGGTGATACAGCGTGCAACTCTCAAATAGGCGCATACGTCATTTCTAGGAAGTATCCAGGCACAAAAGTTATAATTGTGTTTTGAAATATTTCTGTGGTTAGCAGTTAATTAAAAATGAACAACTCCCTAAAAGACATTCTTTTAAACTTGAGCCAGGTGAAACCTTATCTATTGCTGACCGGGCATGGCCTGTGTGCTTCCTTAAACCCACACAGGACAGAAACCAGTCAAGGCCATGGAGCAGATAATCTGCTCCGCTCAGGAAAGATACAATATCCTTAACATTTCAGGAGAGTACACAGAGGGCTTTGTGAAGAATAACATCTTTGTGTATAAGTTTTATACATGCAGGTGGAAACAAAGAATACAAAATGATCACATAGAAGGCACTCAGCTCTCACATGATGTTGCCAGCTGATACCATGATGTTGTAGAACTTTGCTTTAACCGAACACAGTATGAAGAATGGGCACAGTTGTCTGATGATGAAAGCTGTATTTTCTATTTAATGTGGAGATGGGACTACCCCTCACCAGAGACTACTTTTGCATATACTGTAGTGTATGTCTCTCTGGTGTGCATAAAATTTAACTTGATACAGTGGGACAAGCCTCTTGATCGCCTGCATGCAAAATATATCAGGGTGAGAATATTTTAAATTCATTAGCACCCTTATCAAAGGCCTGGGGAAATATTGTGGATAGATGTAGCTAAGAAAGAGTTGGAGTGAGTATCAAAATGTGTCTTAAAGAGAAGTACAAATGCTTGTTTTTCACTGGAAAATTACAAAGGAAAATTACAAAAACAAATTTTGTATGAAATATTCAGTGAACTCTACGAGGCAAAGAGGCAGAGATAGATAGGCAGAGATATTGCCCTAATGTCAGACCAATGGAGCAAAGTTCTTGTCTAAGCAAAGACAACAGATGAGGAGATTTGGATAGTGTAAGTGACCTTATGTGTAAATGTTGATGGTAAATGTCTTGGTATCTGAATGAAAGTTCATCAGGATATGATTTTAAGTTTGCACTAACTGGATCTGCAGAAGAGATCAGTGAAGGTATCCTAAAAATCGTTAACATGATCTAAAGTTGCAAGAAAATCAGGAGTAATGACTCCTGTCTGTTCTGGCATTTTGGCTTTGCCCCAACACCACGCCTCCCATAGCTTCAGACAAACAGGAAGTGTCAGATTTCCTCATACTCAGTTTCTGAGTAACAAACGAAACGTCTCTGCTGCTCACAGTTCAAATAAAAGCAAAAGTGCCTGCCAGTTTCTCGAAGTCGGCAAAATGGCACAGTCCACCATCTCAGTGGACCAGGATGAGTTCAGCTGTCTGATCTGCCTAGGTGTACTGAAGGATCCAGTGACCATTCTCTGCGGGCATAGTTACTGCATGAGCTGTATTAAGAATTGCTGGGACAAGAATGATCCTGTCGGAGACTACAGCTGCCCCCAGTGCCAACGGACCTTCCGCCCCAGACCCCCGCTGTTCAAGAACGTCATGCTGGCGGATATGATTGACAAGATGAAACGGACAGGACCCGGGATCGTGGCGTGCGACGTTTGCCCCGGGGCCGCTCAGAGAGCTGCCAAATCCTGCCTGGCGTGCATGGCGTCCTACTGCGAGACCCACCTCCGCCCACACCACGAGTCCCCCGCTCTGCAGAAGCACAAGCTGATCGACGCCACGGGGAAGCTGCAGGAGATGGTTTGCCCTCTGCACGGGAAGCTGCTGGAGGTGTACTGCCGCACTGACCGGCGCTGCGTCTGCCTGCTCTGCGTGATGGACGAGCACAAGCATCACGACACCGTCTCCGCCGTGGCGGAGTGGACCGAGAAGCAGGTTAGTCTCGCAGCCTGTTTGAAAGTGAGAACAAACTGGTCATGCGTGCATGACTCATGCTGAAACTGGATGGTTGTGCTATCTGTCTTGTGTTGACACATTTCGGTTCAGTAAACTGTCTTGGTTGTTGAATTGTTGATTGTTGAATGAAATGATGAAGCACTGAGCAAATTGAAAAGTCTGGGTTATTTAGGTGTCAGAAACCTATTTTAAAGGAAACTGCTCATGTCTAGCATCAGGATAGTATGAAAGAGGTGATTCCAGCGTGTTATGATTACATATACACTTAACAGCAGTTAGTCATTCTACAGTAGTTGTTAATTATTCACTGAAATTGATTTTGAACATGTCCATGCAATGATGTGAAAAAACTCTAAAGCAAAATGTGTTTGTCCCCAGAAAGAGGTGGCTGCAGAGAAAAGGATATCTCAGCAGAAGATCCAGCAAAGAGAGAAGGAACTGCAGAATGTGAGACAAGCAGTGGAATCACTTTCAGTAGGTACCACACAGAGGAGGAGGAAACAGCTAGCACCACTGAAAGCTATATCACGGGCCTATTAGGGCTCTCTTTCTTCTGCTGTCAAGTGGTTTTCCACTAGGCTTTGCTTTAGAGACCAGGCTGTTTGGCTCTTGGCTGGTCATGGTATGATGCGACAGTACATCACACCTTTCTTTCTGTGTGCCCCCTGACAGCGTACAGCACAGACAGCAGTGGGCGACAGCGAAAAGGCCTTTAGCGATCTAGTCTGCCTTTTTAAGAAATGGTGCTCCAAGGTGAAAAAGGCTATTAAAGATCAGGAGAGGGCTGTCACCTGTTGGGCCAGAGGCCTCCCGGAGAGACTGGAGCAGGAGATAGCGGACCTGAGGGCGAGAGAGGCCGAGCTGGAGCGACTGTCACACGCAGAGGATCACATCCACTTTCTCCAGGTGACAGGGCAGGCCCTTTACTAATATGATATATCTGCAATATAAGAAGGCAACTGCCTCTTGCATAGATCTCTCCCCCAGAGTAATTGCAAGCCTCTCACCAATGCATGCTGGAGCCCTATTTCTGTATTCTTAAGCATTCATGCCTGTATTTCTGGCTTTCATTCTGTCTCTCAAGAGTTGGCAGCCTCCCTGTGCCCGTCCTGGATCTAGCGATCCTCCATGCGTTAACGTGGGTCCACACCTCTCCTTTGAGTCTGTGAGCAGAGCCGTCTCCGAGCTGAAGAAGCGGGTGGAGAAAGTGTGCGAGGAGGAGTTCATCAAGATCTTAGAAGAAGGTTAGAAAAGAAAATGGCGCGGATTGCTCCGTTCATCTGCAACACAAAATGGATTCCATATCGCCTGAAAATCCTGAGGTTAACATGCAGATGAAAAGGGGAGGTATAATTTTAGCTCTTCTGGTAAAGAATGCATTACAATCTAGATGGTTTTACCGCTTAATACCGCTTACATTTTTTTTCACCCTTTCCCTGGGAGCACCTAGCTTGCCTCCTTGGTTGCAATCTAAAGGTAGCAGTTGGTTGCTCTCAGTGCCTCTTCTGGACAGCCAGGAAGCTGCTAGAGACTGTGGGAGGACTAAACAAGTAACCCCATACAGTATGGAGTATACCCAAACAAAGCCTGTGTTCTTATTGCCTCACTGTTCTCTCTGTCAGTTTTTTAATTTGACATATGAGTAAAGAAAAGAAAAAAAGAACTTCAATCATGTTATATGTCTTATTTTCCTATCAGCATTATTTCTTGGGGTAATATTTTTCGTGATACTTTTGGATTGTGAACACTATTTTGCAGAACACATTGTCTCATGAGCTCATCTCATGCCATACTGACGCACATACACACACATCTATTTGTGCACTTTCCAGAAATCAAGACCCTGTGGCACCCATCATGACTGCCTCATTGCAACTGAGCTCAGCTCAGAACCTAAGTCTCGCTCTCCCTCTGCACTGAATTCAGAAACAGCAAGCAGTCATGGACCTCCTGGGTCTATATTCACAGCTTGTGTTCTGCTTAACTCACTGTCCTCTCTGTCAGTCTCCATAGTGAATAAAGAGGATGTTCGTCCACCTGCAAAACGCAAGGCCGGAGCAGCAGTTTCACCAGGTGAGTCTGCTCACCCTGATTAACTGTGTGCAAGTTTATTGAAGGATTGCATTGGTTTGTCTCTTGCATGAGTTGCCATGACGAGACAAGCCTAGGGTACAATAGGCATTCCCATGGAAGGTTTGCATAAAGGGAAGTAGACAGCACATACAGATAATGTATTCAGACAGCTCTTAAACATACACACACACACACACACACACACACACACACACACATACTCACACACACAATTACCTCTCTGTTCTCTTGTGCCAGTCTTCAAAGTGAATGCAGTGGACGGTCCATCTCCGAAACGGAAAGCCAAAGCAGCAGTTTTACCAGGTGAGTCTCTTCACCCTGAACGTCTTATGTGCCTTCAAATACGGATGGCATATACAGATACTGTCCTCAGCACTGACACACACACACACACACGCACACACACACACACACACACACACACATACACACACACACACACAATTACCTCTCTGTTCTCTTGTGCCAGTCTTCAAAGTGAATGCAGTGGATGGTCCATCTCCGAAACAGAAAGCCAAAGCAGCAGTTTTACCAGGTGAGTCTCTTCACCCTGAACGTCTTATGTGCCTTCAAATACGGATGGAATATACAGATACTGTCCTCAGCACTGACCCCCCCCCCCCCCCCCCCCCACACACACACACACACAATTTCTGGAGAGTTTATGAAAATCAAGACCTTACTGCATCCATTACTATCGCGTCATTACCATTGGACTCAGTTAAAGTTGTTTAGTCCCCACCCCCTTCTCTCTCTCTGCAGTTAATGCCACACACAGAGGAGAGAAGCAGGAACTCAAATCCAGGGAAACAGGAAGTGATCATGTATCTCCTAGTGAGTGTCCTGGTTCTATTTTAAGCTCCAACAAAGCAGGAATGTGTAGCTGGCTTGTGAGGCTGCTTTGTTTAATGCTGCTATGTTTAAAACACATTAGGAGACAGGTCAGAGTGGAACACTGATATATATCTGCGCAGACCACACTCTGACACGTGCAGTTTGCTCCATCGCATCTCAGAAGTGAACAATCATTTCTTCATCCAAGAACGTATAAATCAAATAAGGAAAATGTTTTCTGTTGAAATATGTTTTCTGTTTTAAACTGGTTTAAAAAATCCTCTTTACATTTGAAACACCATCCCCATCTGGTACATTCAGACCCTCTGATAGCCACAGATAGGTTATGTAGAAAGGGACATGGAAAGAGAAATAAACAAATTAACTGTAATAGAAACTGATACAAGCTATGTATGACATCCATGATTTATCCATGTATCTATGGTAACTCTGTGTGTTCCTCTGCAGTGAATGCAATCAATTTTCCCCAGATCCCAGAGCCCAGGACCAGAGCAGAGTTCTTACAGTGTGAGTCTGACAGTGGCTTCTGGCCCATACACACACACACACACACACACACATACACACACACACACACAGGGGTAACCCTCACATACTGACACGCTCTTTCTCTCATCCCTCCATCCTCAGATGCCTACTGGCTAACTCTGGACTCAAACACAGCGCACAAGGAGCTGACTCTCTCTGGGGGTGACAGGGTGGTGAAGCGGACAGGACCGAATCGGAAGTGTCCCCCGCACCCAGAGAGGTTCACCTTCAAGTGCCAGGTGCTCTGCAGGGAGGCTCTGGCCGGAAGGCGCTTCTACTGGGAGGCAGAAGTGCAGGGGAAGGAGGCTGAAATAGGGCTCACCTACAAGGGCATCAACAGGAGAGGCAGGGACAGGTCGTCTTCATTCGGCGGGAATACCAAGTCATGGAGTCTGGACTGCAGAAATAGTGCCTACTCTGTTTGCTACAACAACAACGGACTCCAGTTAGCTGTCCCCTACTGCCCAAAAATAGGGGTGTATCTGGACCACCCTGCTGGAATTCTGTCATTTTACAGCGTCTCTGACATCATGACCCTCATCTACAGGACCTCGACTGTCACCTTCACTGAGCCAGTGTATGCTGGGTTTTGGATTGGGGAACAATGCACCGTTAAACTGGTAAATCTGTGACTGAAACAGAATCTGAAAATCATTTGCCTGGATGACAGTAATATAAAGCTAGTGTGTGTCTCTAATGTTTGTATACATTTGTGTACATTTCAAAATCATAAAAAGAGATAGGGGTATATGAAATGATTCTCTCTGATGTCTGTGTATACTATGTGTATTAATTACAAAATAACTGATTATACTGTTATAGCTGAAATGGTTGCAGTCTTTGCATGACATTCTTTATTCAGACTGAAAATGCACCTTAAAATCCTATTCTAGACAGACCATCCTTAGATCAATAGATAATACTCGCACAGTGTGATCACTAAAGTGTTTAAGTATAAGCTGTGCTTCTTGCTGTTTTTCTGTTGTGATCCTCTTTGATTGAATACACTGAGCTCACCATCCCATATCATATCATACCACTGAAAAAAATGGGATGGTTACAGTACTGCTGTAGATGTGTGTGCAAATCAAACAATTGTAATAATAAACAAAAGGTACAGTTATATGAAGATCACCCTGAGCTTTAGACTGGCCTTTCTGTTACAATCAAAATATTCATGGAAAGTGTGCACACGAAAATCCACTACATGAGACACAAATTAATAAAAAAACAACTGACTGCTACTGGGTCATCCTCACTCAAACTGACAAGCTTGTCGGACATGCAAAACACACAAAAACAAGTATTGACATAACACTCAATTGTCCTCTCGACTACTGTCCTGCAGCAGGCTGTCAAGCACCTACACATCACTAGATGGCGATATAACAGTACAAATGTGTCAGGGTCAGACCTACAGTGACAAAAAAGAAAAATGTACAGAGTCCTGTCACACAGATCCCGAATGGCTTCTTGAGCACATCCCAGCCACCAAGACGTACAATATGAATACGAAACAAGCCAAATCAGACTGCAGGGAAATCAATGAGATATTCATAAAGCAGTATTTAACAAAACCAATTGGCAGTAGTTACCTACTGTAAGAAAAATATAGTTGAGAGTTGGGAGGAATTTCTTATGCAAGCTCCATGGGGTTGTGCAAACTTCACAAAGTTAAGGTGGGGGTTCAAATCCAACACCCTGGAGCCATGGGGCAGTGCCACTATTCACCAAGTCCTGAATAGCTCCAGGCACCTTCTGACATTGAAAACAAGTCAAAGATCAGCTTGCCCAACCACAATCCTGACCCTAACCTTTCAGAGTAAAATTTTGACTCTGATCAAGCATCAGTGGTGAAGGCCAAAAAGGACTGATACTGTCCAACATATTTAAAATTACTGATTATAAATAATATTTGTTTTATTATATGTCTGATCAAAAACATAAACAGAATATGTAACTACTGTTGATATGAACATGCAAATATATGCTATGCAAACATGACATTATTTATAATGGTATGCGTTTACAAAGCTTATCAGGCTCTAAATGAACAGAGATCTAAAGTACTGTTCAAATACATTACAGTTTTGGGTATAAGTCAGTACCTGACAGCAAGCTTTCAATAGGGGTGTCTGGTTTGCTGCCAACAAAGAAATATGCCCCTCTACCTCACAATGCGCCCTTTGTTTGACAAATTCGACAGCTCACAGATCTCATATAACCCCTTTCACAATGAGCTTGCAAATGCTATTTATAGAGTCGAAAAACAGGATATCACCTTACACACACAAGGTGGCCCCATTGCAAGGTGAATGCATGTGCTTGCAAAGTATATAAAATATGAAAACTGAATAAAATATAAAACATTGACATTAATTATCATATGTCAATATGATAATTATCATATCTCAATTATCATATGTCACGTCAATTATGGGGAATTTCACACGTTCAGTCACCACTGAATGAACATAAAGGTACGTACTGTATATTTACAACATATTCTACACATACATAGAATCAGTAATTACAAATAAGACGTTAACATAAGTTAATATATTTCTGAATTTGTGCAAACATGTTTTGACAAAAAGCATACAATGGAGATATGTTTTTTATGTAGGCAGGGGTCTAGAGAATACTGAGATGATTGAAATGGTTGTGCCAAAATGTCGGAATGTGGTGTTTCGACTTGCAGAACTAACCAGCAGCATCTGCATGATGTGTATTCTGAATGCTATGTTTGCTTAGCAGGAGCTCTCATTCAGAGCAACTTCCATTGCTTGCAACTTTTACATGTTATCCATTCATGGAGTTGAATCTTCATTGAGGCTATTGTGGTTAAGCACTTTGCCCAAGGGCACAACATTGTTGCTCCACCTGAGAAGTGAACAGGCAACCTTTACGTTACAAGCCTTGTCCCTTGCCGCCACACCACACTGCTGCCCTTACACATCTGTACTCAAATGTGAAATTCAAAATGCAAACATGTTAGAAGTTAAAGTCAGCAAAACATAATATGTCATTGAGAGGGAACATGTGTGAAGCACCAAGTCAGGACTGTCTGTACATTAATGAAACTTCAGGCCACATTCACGTGGGTCTCCCTGTGCTTCTCTTTCATGGCCAGAAGGGAGAATGTGACCTTCTTCGCCGTCAGCCTCGGCCTGGGCAAAAGGTTGAACTTTATCCCCTCCATGGCAACAATCTCACAGGCCAATGGAAAGATGTGTCCTTGGAAAACAGCGGAGGGACTACTGCCACTGTGTGCACACAACCCCTTAGCTTTCGTCACACGCACAGGAACATCACATGCACATATCAAAACGTATTTCCAATAGTATTCATCAAGACACATGTGCATAAGGAAGAGGTTTTCCTCATCCTGGAAGAGCAACAGGAAAAGAACTATAAAATATCTTAACCATTAACCACACTGCACCACTTTGGGGCAAATCAGTGACCCGGTAATAACTCTGATTAGGTTTGTGTCTGTGGGCCCTAGAGTGACAGCAGATTGGTCATGTTTTTGTAACAGTGCACTTAAATCAAATTAGGATAACAACAATATACCAAAAATATGTTTCTAAAACTCATCACATTTTCAGGTTGCTTGTGCAAACACAAAAAAGCTGCCATGGCTACATATTTCCTGTCAATCATAATGGAACAAAATGTCTCAGGAGGAAACGTGTAAGCACCCTACTGCAGATGGAGCCATTTTTTAATGCTAATGCCGGAGGATGAATATAGACCATCGTCCAATTGCATTGTGAGATGGTGCTATTGTCCAGAATGCACAGTGTGGTAAAAGGTGCACTGTAACCTGTCCTTCTGTACACACAGAGAAAGCCTGGACAGCATGGGGTGTGGATATCAACCATCTACAGTGTAGATAAGTGCTGAGTGCTGCCAGGTCTCTGTCAAACCTTGGTACTGGTCCTTGTAGACAGACAATTGCCATGAGCATGAATAATAGATCTTGCAGCCTAGGTTGGTCAGGGCTCATTTGAAGCTCAAATACCTAACACGTTATGTGATTAATATGTCTCCTTCTTTTAGTTTCACTTTTTGTACAGACACAATTCATCCAGCACTCGGTATCATTTCACTCTTGTGAGCAGTAAGCCAAATACACTGAGTGTGGAAACAGCCTCAGCATCGCTAGAAACGAACCTTTGTTTTCACAATGTAAAATGTCATTGGTTCTACGAAAGGTGTCTATAGATCAAATGCTTCAAACAGTATTTTTGCGGTATGACAATGTTGGAAAATTATGTTATATTTCTGTTAATGAGGGAGTGAAATCCCAAAATATATGTATAGGTATAATGTATAGGTGCATCTAAAAAAAATTAGAATATTGTGGAAAAGTTCTTTTTTTCGTAATTTAATTCAAAAAGTGAAACTTTCATATATTCTAGATTCATTACATGTAAAGTGAAATATTTCAAGCCTTTTTTTGTTTTAATTTCGATGATTACAGCTCATGAAAATCAAAAATCCAGTATCTCAAAATATTAGAATAGTTCATTTCGAGTTTGATTAAATTGCCATTCATACAGTAATTTTTCCACAATATTCTAATTTTTTTGAGATGCACCTGTATACAGAAAGGGACTTTTAATCTACACCATTTAACAGCAATCTTCTTAAATGGGAAAAGTTGTCCACATTTGCAATGTGCTACTATTGGCTACATCGAACTCAGAACAATTTAATTTTCATGCTGGATGTCCAAATGTAACAGGTAGTTTCTGCATAGGGAGGTTTAATTATTACAGTGAGTCTCTGTCAGCTGATACTGTCCTCGTTACTGCTCGCTCACCTATTCGTCATCATAACATTTGTCACTGTTCTCAGGCACGCCGAAACTCAATGGGGATTTCATACTTGCGGATTAGATCACTCGCAGAATCAGGGGCAGTTCTGGCAGGCGTCCGCCGGAGATTACCCGGCGGCAGTTTCAGGGCGTGGTGTACCAAAGAAGAAATAGCCGCAGAGGCTATTGAAGTAAACATCGACGGTGCAGAAAGAATTGATTGATACAAACACATGAAGCTGAACATGGTTCGCTAAACATAGGCCCTAAGGGTTAGCGAATGGGAGCCTATTTTTTTCCTGTCTTGGTGGCAAATAATTTCATATCTAATCGCGGAAGTGACAAAACGTTACTGTATCTATACTTTACCGCTGTGTAGGTACAGTAACGCAGCCTTCAGATTATTTACACAAGTCTTCATTTAAACATGCGTCACTGTCTGAATCAGTATAGCTGTCGGCACTGTGACACTCTCCTGAGGATTTTCAACAGCCTGTTAACGGGGACGATTTTAGTAAAATCATGAAACCATAACATTACAAACAACGCCATCGAGTAACTGTATTGCACTGGCATCACTTTTCTTAAATTCCAGCTGAACGACTATTTCAATATCTAACTTGGGGGGTCGGGAACTGAAAAAGAATATGGTAAGATAACTTCACTTCGACTTGAGATGTAAGAGAATGATTCGGAGATCAAATGGCCGAATGGAAAAGCTCCCGGTTGTTTTGGACTGAAAAGGTGTGTCAGACTGAAACGCGCGTTACGTCACTGGCATACCTGAGTTTCGAGAAGGGGAGGGTCTGTTAGAGGAAGCACAGACACTAACACAAACGTTTCAGCAAGTAAAGGGAGCACTCTTTACCTTGGTATAATCGTGTGTTGATTGTGTATTTGTTATTCTCAAATCGGAATTTAAAGGGGCGAAAAAATATTTTTGAACGGTTTGGACGTGGCCCTTGCTCGTCGGATTGAAGAGGTAGCCTATTTACTTCCTGGTTTACCGTGACAACAGGTAAAATGAACTTGCAGCAAGTAGCCTACTACTCTTGCGCTTTCGTTACATTGTTACTTAATTAATTGCTTTATGGAAGCTTATGTGTTTTAAATGTATTATGATTGCTTTCATTTTCTTGGAATGCTTTTCTTGTGTAGCAGCGAATGGCCAGGTTAAGTCGAAGTACAGATTGTTATACTAATCAAACTTGTAGTTTTGTGAGAGAAGGTATCTGATTTCTATACAAAAACGATAAGATTTAGCTTGAGGTCTTAGAACCAGAAATGTTTGCTGACATAGCTGTACGAAACGGAGCCTTCTTTAAACTGGGGCCCTTTGTAATCAACTGGCCGATGAGACATGAATTAAGTTTGTAGAAGCTCACTTCAAAGCTTTAGTGTGAGCTTGTTTTGGTGCACAAGCAATAAACCCACTATGAACCCGTTAATGTCCAGAGGTATTCAGGAACACCTTAAAGTTTATTTGCTACAATGTCGGCCAGCGAGTGGGGGGAAAATACCGCAGTCTGACTTAATCGACGCACAGTTTTTGTGACCTTGGTAAACTGCGTGTTGTAGGCTGCTGTAGGCCTTAAATAAAAACGATTGAAAGGTATTAGTGTCGAAGTGTCAAATAGCTCAGTTTAATTGCAATTCTCGTTGTTCTCAGTTACTGTGGCTGACAGTTACACATTTCACGGTGGAATTTAAAGCACGGTTCATGAAAATGGATTACTGCGGTTGCAATCTTCCAACCTCAACTAAACGTCGCAGTGTTTACATTTTTCACAACACCTACAACAGGATAACTTCAGACCGGGGAGAGAAACACTCAATTCTGCGCGCAGATGTATTGGGGATTGGACACTGGGGCGCAGTCCCAGAGTGACAGTGATATGCTAATTCATCTCGCACTATTGAACTTGTGGCAGATAACTACGCTTTTAAGTGGGTAGACATGTTAATTATCTTAACAGTAAAACCCACGTATATAGGATTTTACATGTGAATAAGTGAAGTCTATGCATGATTGTTAAATGAAATTAGAAATGGGGCTTTCAAGTATTATTTCAAGTATTATTCATAACGAAATGCATGTGTTGTATTTTATAAATTCCCCTCTGTGTACCCTGGGCTATATTATGGTAGGTTATTATACCATAATATTGGATGTTAAATTCTATTTTAAAAAGAAAGAAAATAAAGGAGTGTGGTCTTCCAGAACTTTCCAAGCACGTTTAGCACCCTTTGACATTTTTCAGAACTCCTGCGGGTCAGTTTTTAATCGCTCTGAGAAAACACAAATAACAGCGCAGGTGGGGCGCGTTTAAGCGCGATGCTATAAAACTATTTGGTTTTTCGAACAGGATTCTCTCGCACTGACGGGTGTTGTATCAGATTTGGTTCCAATAAAGGCCCGACATTAGAGATGTGTTTTAACGTAGGGTAGACAGAAAAAAATCTTGGCCGGGGTGGGAACGGTAAAAAAAAGGATGCCTCATAATACTATCAAATCCAACTGGAATTTCTTAGAATTTGCACAGAATCAACGGGACATTTCTGTCTTCAAGAGTTAAAAGATCGTTTTGAAAGGATGTCAGATCCACATCAATATTCAGTTACCCGCCTGATAAAAGTGATTTGCTTGAGCATACACAGAGGTACTCCCAGCCCAAGGTTAAGAATAATTGGTCTGACGTGGCCTTTGTTATGTTGACGTCCAAGCACAGAAACACAGATCCCATGTCCTGTATCCTGTCTCACTGACAGGTCTGTTGGGTTTTGTCCGTGCAGCGAGCAGCTGATGGCAGTTCACCCGCGGCGCGTTCGGCTCAAGCCCTGGTTGGTGGCGCAGGTGGACAGCGGGCTGCACCCGGGCCTGGTGTGGCTGGATCGCGAAGCCAAACGCTTCCAAATCCCCTGGAAACATGCCACCCGCCACACACCCCAGCAGGAGGAGGAGAACACCATCTTCAAGGTCAGCACCAAGTCAGGTCACATGCACACACGCCAAGGTTAGCGGGTGAATTCGATATCCAGCCAACCTGAAACGATCCATTCAGTTCTGACTGAATCAAGCGTGGGATTGGAAACTGAACTGGTTACAAACCTCTTGGGCGGCGGATTTGCTGACCGCTCCCCTTTGTCTTTAGGCGTGGGCGGTGGAGACCGGAAAGTTCCAGGAGGGCGTGGATGAGCCTGATCCAGCAAAGTGGAAGGCCCAGCTGCGCTGTGCCCTCAACAAGAGCCGCGAATTCAACCTGATCTACGACGGCACCAAGGTGGTGCCCATGAACCCGCTGAAGATCTACGAAGTCTGTGACATCCCTCAGCCTCTCAGCAACCCAGGTCAGGCCATTTTTAAAAACGGGGGAATCACAGCCTAGACCAATAAGAATACAAGCCAACCCTAGATGGGGTAGTTATAATACATCATGATCTCACCAGTTGGTATTAAGAAGAATTTATATTACATAATGCTTGCACTTGCATTCTTTCTCAAAAGTTTCTTGGCTCCACACAACTGAGCCTAGTTATTGTTAGTGAGCAAGACGTCCAAGGAAACCAGGCAGTTGGTGCAAATAGATAGGACATGCCTCCATGCAGTGATGGGGACACTGTGATGCAGGAGATGCCATCTTTAGGAAACATTGAATGTTTGTAGTGTATGATCTAGAGGTAATTTCACATTTTGGGTCATGGCTAGTGATCTCAGGGATGGGGAGGATGTGCATGGAATTGTTTAGCCACTCAACTGTGACTATGACACCCCCATGCACCAGAGTTTTTCTGTCTCATCTGAAAGATGTTACCTTACACACCACAGTGTTCCTTTGCTTTCAATACAAACTTGTAAGCCATACTTCATGCAGTAACCTCGCATCCTAATGGTAATCAGACCCAGCCCTGTTTTATAGAGAGACCACAGCTCAGTTTCTGATTACCTGTGGCCTCTACAGATGCAATGATGGAATATACAGTTGGTTCTTAAGTCTATAATTAACCTGCTGTGCAATGGAAATATTTTTTGTGTCCCCTCTATAAAATATCAGAGCCATTTTGACAGACGGGACATTACTGAAGCTATACGGGTGAAGTGCATGGCTTGGAGTCAGATACTCAGCAGCAGTACCCTTGTGATACCCGGCTCCTGTCTGGTAGTGGGAACTGATGGTTGAACCTTGGTCTGTCTGTGTTCCTCAGGCTCCACAGGTTCTGTTCCATGGGAGGATAATGATGCAGACCTTGATGACGAAGATGAGCCCCAGGAACCCCTCCCCCCCTACCAGCCCAAAGGTGAGGATCTACTGTGAGAACGGTGAATACTGTCATTGGTACACATTACACTGTAAATGCCCAGCCACCTGAGATGTCTGAAGCAAAGTATTACTGCATTACATTCACAATTAGTTGTGAGGCTTTACAACCGACGCAGTGATTTCATTACTTGTTTTTCATTTGGCTTTAACTGTTTGTGACTGATATGTGTTAAAATCAGTTTTTTTTGCGCATTTGTATACTGTATGTGTAATATTAAACTGTTGTTCAACATCAGTGGTATAAACTGGCCTTTATCAGTACAGTAGCAATGGAGGTCCCAATGGGTTTGCTCAGCGAATTGTCCACAGTGTATTACACAGACTGATTAAACAGGAACAAGAACATGATATAACAGTAGAGAATGGAGGAATTGGATAAAGTGTTATACTTTAATCTTAATAGTGTTGCATTGAGAATATTGTTCACAAATGATATTCTGGAAAACATTTCATCAGAAACTGTTTGATCAGGCATGTGAATGAGTGTGGAGGGTATTGTACATATTTTTCATGAATACAGCTGGATATTTGCTATGGCAAATCCTGTTAAATGCCTAGTGCAAGGGAATGACAGCAGTGCCCGGAGCCCCAAAAACCTCAGAAGGAACTGGTTACAAATGACAAACCACTGTGCTGCATTGTTAGCTAAGCCTTTGCGAGGTGTAGCTTTGTTTGTGTGTTTGTGCTTGCATGTGTGAACGTGAGTGTGAGTGTGTGAGTGTGAGTGTGTGAGTGTGAGCGTGCTTTGTCATGGCTTCCACACGTAGCAATGCTGTGCCCAGCCCCTGAATGTGAACGCGCGCTCGTGTGCTCCCAGGTGTCGACGCCTCCCCGCTCGCTCCCGTCTGGTCCCCCGCGGGCTCCGTCTCCCCCATCCAGCCTGCCAGCTGCCCCCCGGCGGAGGTGTGGACCAAAGAGGAGCCTGTGGACGTAGAGATGCACCCTCCCACTCTGACGGAGTCCATACTCTCCACCCCTGAGATGTGGATCAGCTCCCTGCCCAGTGAGTACCACGCAGTACCCTGCCATTAGGGAAGGAATAAAGGGTCTCTCCCTGCCACACGCACACACACGCAATGTAACTACCCACGTCTGAGGTCTAACCTGTTCTAGAAAAAAGGACAGCGGGAGATAAAGGTGCCTTTTCTTAATAATCTCTAGTTACTCTTCCGGGTGTTGCCCGCAGACCTGCTCTTATGTAGTTGTCATTATTGCAGAATTGGGTGAATGCTACAAATGATGTGTTTCCTTATCCAAGTATCGAAACGGTTGCATCTGTTGGAATGTGCTTTTCATAGTGTAATTACGCCATTCTTTTTACCATTTCTACCTGTGATACACCTGTGATATCTTTGATTCAAGTGGATACCATAGAGCAAGATTCATATATGTGATGCAAAATATTAGGTCATTAATTCTGAATGGACTCTGGAGTGAATGGAGTTCCGTGGAGTGAATGGAGTTCCGTGATTAGACTTCTGGTCGGAGTTGAAAATCAGTCATTTATGTGAATGTCGTGTGTGTTCTCCCACTGTTAAGCCCGTATCCGTTTTTATGTCTGGCTGGACTTGCGTGCCTTATCTGCCTTCGTATTTGGATCCCCTGTATTTTACATGTGTGGCATCTGCTCCTCTGCGTGTTTTCCTGTGCACTCTGCGCTCTCAGTGACCGACCTGGAGGTGCAGTTCCAGTACCGGGGCAAGGAGGTGTGCCCGGCGGTGACGGTCAGCAACCCGCAGGGCTGCCGGCTCTTCTACGGCGACCTGGGCCCCATGGTCAACCAGGAGGAGCTGTTCGGGCCGGTCAGCCTGGAGCAGGTGCGCTTCCCGGTGACCGAGCACATTGCCAACGAGAAGCAGCGCCTCTTCACCAACCGGCTGCTGGACGTGATGGACCGCGGGCTCATCCTGGAGGTGAGCGGCCACGACATCTACGCCGTGCGCCTCTGCCAGTGCAAGGTGTACTGGTCCGGGCCCTGCGCCCCCAACATGGCCTCCCCCAACCTCATCGAGAGGCAGAGGAAGGTCAAGCTCTTCAGCCTGGAGTCCTTCCTCAGCGGTGAGCCCCTCTACGTTTACATTACATTGCATTGTTGTCATTTAGCAGAATGCTCTTATCCAGATTGACTCAGTTATGTTACGGTTTTTACATGGAATCTATTTATACAGCAGGATATTTACTGAGCCATTTCTGGGTTAGGTACTTTTCCCAAGGGTACAGCAGCAGTGCCCCAGCATGGAATCGAACCAGCAACTTTTTGGTTAGCCCTGCTCCTTAGCACAGTGTTACACTGCCGCCCCGCTACTGTGATTTACATTTAGCAGACGATCTTATCCAGAGCAACTTCCAATGTGCACATACAAAGTGTATTTAACAAAATGGCATGAAATGTATAAAAACAAGGACATAAACATAATTCAAGACAGTGAGTGAAATGGGATATCCAATATTATGAGGATGAAAAACTACAAAACAATAAAAAATAAAAACAACAAAATATAAACAATATATAAAAATTACATGAAAGGGGAATAAGATCACACTAGGACAGAGTGATCTTATTATGATCATGAGGTCCAGTTTGAAAAGGTGGGTCTTCAGCCTGTGGTCGAATGCTGCTAGAAATTCAGCTGTTCTGACTGCAACAGAACAGCTGTCCAGAACAGTTCTGTTCTCTACCCCACCCCCGACATTCCCGCTGACGCGACTCGAAAAGCCTCTGCGCCTAAACCCCCAAATCTGTTTCCGCAGATGTGATCGCCCACCAGAAGGGCCAGCTGGACCGCCCCCCGCAGTTCGAGATCCACCTGTGCTTCGGGGAGGAGTGGCCAGACGGCCGGCCCCGAGAGAGGAAGCTCATCATGGTGCAGGTGAGCAGCGTTGGCAGTTTTATTACAGTTGTTCTCATTCTGTGTTTTCCCAGCGAATGGCCCTGTCCGGGGTGTATTACACAGCCTCAGATATACTGATAAAAACAGGAAGAAGTACATGATAGAAAAGATTAGAGGCATTGGATAAAGTGTTGTAATTTAATGACTGCTTTGCCAATATTGTTCAAAAATGATACATTTTTTTCCGGAAAACATTTAATCAGAAACTGGTTGATGAATTGAGGAACTATTGGTGAATAAGTATGGAGGGCATTGTACGTATTTTTCATGAATATAGCTGGGCATTTTACACGGCGCATCCTGTTAAATGCCTAATTCAAGGGAATGCGAGTAGTGCCCAGAGCCCCATGGGTTTGAACCTGAAAAGAAACTGGTTACAAATGCCAAACCACTATGTTGCCTTGGTAGCTTAGCTTTTATGAGGTGTAGGTTTGTGTGTTTGTGCATACACGTGTGGGTGTGAGCTGTGTGACCTTTGCGTGACCGTGACAGTGTCTCTGCCCGCGCCTCGCTCTAGGTCATCCCCGTGGTGGCGCGGATGATCAACGAGATGTTCTCGGGCGACTGCACGCGCTCCTTCGACAGCGTGCGCCTGCAGATCTCCATCCCGGACATCAAGGACAACATCGTCACCCACCTCAAGCAGCTGTACCGCCTCCTGCAGACCCACCAGGGCCACGAGAGCTGGCCCGTGAACCCCACCCCCAACATGCACCTCCCCACCGCCCTGCACGCCCAGTGACGGGGGCCCTGACTTTCACCCACCCGCCTCTCGGCAGCGGCGGCAGAGTGGCGGATGGGAACCACCCTCTGTAACCGTGGGGGCAGAGGGATATCGGCCAGTTGCAGGACTTAGCCTGGTGCTGGAGAGCAGGGCTTTGCAGAGCACCCATAAGCCTTTGTTTGTTAATATTTGTATTGGCACTAATTACAGTATGTGTCTTAGGTTTCCCCCCCATTCCATGTTACCTCTCACTAAATATAGGTGGCATGGTTAATTAGTCTGACCTCTTGGCTTCAGCCTCCTCCCTTGAACATGCTGCACTTTGCCTCTCCAGGATCAGGACTAAAGTCTCTGGTACCATGATGAAATCTTAAGTGCCGCCCTATACTGTGGGTATACTGTGGGTGTACGCCCACAGAGTAGAATAGAGAGTCCGGGAATCACTACCTGAGAGCTGGGTTGTTCTGTGTCGGGCAGTGTTATCCATGGGTCTGTTCACTAAACTGTGCAAGAATATATGGGGTAATCCTTTGTCATTGTCACTGTACTTATGTCTAAGTGGGAGGTGTGGATGGTATGATTCCTGCTCTTAGAGAAACAGTTACTGTTTACAGGATTTTTTTCTGACTATCTGTGCTTTACTTTCTGGCGACTTGTGTCAGGTGAAAATGGCATGCAAGTTTACTGTTGGCCTTTTGACAGTTGACACGAAGTATGTTAATTACACTGTGTTCCTTTAAAGAAATAACAGGTAGTATTGTAAAAGTACTTGACTTTTAAGGTGTAGCATGGTGTGTGGCTTCAGGATAACTGGGGTGAGGTCACCTCCCCACAGATGAAAAGAGGTCAGTTTTGGGTTGGATTGAGTAGCTGCTGAGAGCTGGCTGTATGTTTCCATTTACCAGTCACTACTCAGAGGATAAAAGAGGCACTAGCTATTGTCAGGAAACTGCAGTATACTCTTTGAAATTTTGTATGTATAATTCACAGAAGATTTGACACAAACTGTAGGGAGAGGTAAGTGCAGTTCTAAAGGACTGGAGTCCTGTACTGTACTGGGGATTTTCGGTTAACTTTGCACTGTTGACGTTGATATGTCTGGATAACTAGAAAAAAATGCAGTGGTTTTACATCTTAATACTGAGTGCAAACGTTGACCGTAAGACTATGCTGTTACCTTTGGGGGGCTGAAGTTGCCATTCCGTGAAGTACGGGATATCAGCAGTAATTGGAATGTGAATATTCAAAAGTAATTATAGTATATAATTTAAAGGAATATTAAGTGAATACTGCACGTCCTTGTAGCCACAGTGGTAGAACATACTCAGTTCATATTTCTTTTCACAGTTATTCACAAACACTATGTATCTATGAATTAACTGTAAAATTTCTTTCTTGGTGGGTGGCTATTTTATGTATAAATATGTATCCCCCATTTCCCAGTTAACAGAGTACAATTTTATAACACCAGAGGCATGTAGATATGTAGGTATGTAGTCTCTCCTTTGATGTACATTGCGGTTTATCAGAGGGGTTGAGCCTCAACTCATGAATTTTTCAATTCCATACTCTATTAATCTGTGTTCTTGTATTCAAGGCCTGTTTTCTCCTTGGGCATGTTTTATTATGTGGACAAAACTGAATTATATTCTGACATCTATGACCAAAATTAAAACTGCAGTTTTGAATTTGCGAATGAAATGTAAGGATGTGTTTTATTTTGTTCACAGAATGAATGAAATTTTATACAAAGTGGACAAAACAAACATTTTTAAAATGGACATTTTATGTAACAAACTGGGTTTTGTGCACAAAATATACATATGAATGAATTTGTTAATTGGACAAGTCAGCTTCATATAGTTACAGCTTTAACATCTGGGACTTCAACTTAACGTATGCACAAAATTATAAAGGTAAAAAAACTATAAAATATCTTTGGAAATGTCATTGTGAAATGAGGTGATCAGTGTATGCATGGAATGGCTCTTTAATAGCACTAATGGCTAACAGTGGGCATAAACACAGTGGAAGCCTGTCTCTATGCACTTTTCAAAATGCACATTGCCATGACAACACTTTGTCATGCAACCCAGCATGAAGGAGAGTGGGAACATACTGTTATGTCATAAAAGGAAAAGGAACTGTGATAACACTGCCATGGGAACTCCATGGGACCACTTCGCCAAGGTCATGCAACGCTACAATTTTTACTTCTGTAGCACTCCGCACAAAGTACTACATCACAGCTACATTCACCCTGCATGAACTCTGCCACCTTGTGTGTATCTGCAGTGATGTACTGGCAAGGCAAATTGTGACATGCCATTCATTGCTGAGGAGGTAGCTTTGTGCAATACAAAGCTGAATGTAGGCAATGGAGAACAGGCTACTAAACACTGAAATTGCTCATCAAAAAGATACAAAGCAACAAAGGGGGTTATTGTATTTCATGATGACAGTTTTTCCCGCTCGCTCCTTAGCAAAAAAGAACAGAAAATGTGAATGGGTTTCACATATGGCAAGACAACAATGCATTTGCGCATCCGTCAAGCATCAGAGAAGAAACTAGTCTGTCCTGTCCTTGCCCTTAAGACTATACCACAGACTGAGAAAACCTGGAATATTTTTTGTACTGAGCCCAATGGAGGCAAAAATAAATTTTCTATGAGGTATAAAAGTGTTCATGTCAGTACTGTCAAACATAATGGCATAAAAGTCTCACCCAGCTTCGAGAAGCAGAATAGCTTTTCCTTTGCATTTGCGCTTGTTGCCATATTAATGATGTAAATAGTTTATTTTCAGTGTATATTTAAAAAATAACAGCTAAAAAAACAAATGCACATTTGAACATAACGTCTACTTAAAAGGTGGAAAAAACAGCTTTTGGGTTATCCTGAGAAATTTGATGGGAATTCGTTGCGTGTTTTAATGTTGCAAAAGTCATTTTGTGGACAGATGTTGTTCTGGGTAGCTGGGTGTGGTAAAAATTGAAACTGACTCCCTGTATATCTCCTACATCCTTAGGCATACTGGTTTTATATATCTTCAAAAAAAAAGAATAACTAAATATTTGTGTATATAAAAGTCACTGAAAGTAAAACAGCTGCATTGGCAGAATTTCTCACAGGACTAGTTGCAAAATTCTGTGAGATACTCATGACACAGTGGACACATATAAAACCTGGATCATCTCATGCACCTTGAGCTTATTTTCTCTCCTTTTTTATAGTGTGGGTGGCCAGCACCCTCACACTTTAATAACATTTTAGACATAAAAGGTTGAGTGCAACATTTCCAGGCCTCATGTCCCTGAGAAAGCTGTAAACATCACATCTCCAGCGCAACCCCACAGCCGTTTTCTGAGAACGCGAATCAACCAGTAAACAACACAATGGAGCTTGTTTTACCAAGGATCCTCTTTCTCCTCCACACTGGCGTTTCCGTTCCGATTGGTCCTTGGCATTAGAAGCGTTGCTATGACTCCGCTTCAAATTGGTCTGTAGCATTCTGAGTTTTCCGATGAGGCCGCCTCCCACAGGTACTGCTCCACGTGCTCCCTCAGGACTCCATAGTACTCCTGCAGCTGGTTGCCAAAGACGGGGTGGAAACAGATCCACGCAAGGGTCACCACGGCCACCATGATGACCAGCAACAGAGAGAGACCTAACCAGGAGCAACAGCGCCCCTGAGAGAACAGAAGAGGGAGAGCGCTCACTGGCTGCCTGTGGCTTGCCCAGTGTACAGCCTTGGGAGATGGTGCAGTTTAGATGATGGTGTTACTGCATCTGTGAATTTATCCATGTAATGTGCTGTACAGTCATCTATGTATGGTCTGTACGTTGGTGTTCAGAATTGGATACAGGCAGTCTGAAAGTGTTCCAATGTCTGTTTTATGGCACGCTCACACAAGGCTGCAAATCAGCAGTTTGCCTTTTCTCATTGTGGACCCAGAACAGAGGTTAATGACACTGCGTAATAATAATCTTGCTGACATATGAACTGTTTATCAACGTAAGTCTCTAAGCTTGTTGGGGGACCAAGCCCCAGAGCCTGACATGGTTAGTACCCTTGCTGTAAATATACCCCCACAATGTGACATATTGCATTGCTTAATTAGTATAGTTCTATCTCACACATAAGGAACAAGGCATCGTTGTCTGGAAGCCAAGGATTGTGGGGCCCAGGCACAAAAGGAGTATAGCAATGAATCAGACATTGCATCAAATAAAGCATAGTACCCTGTCCTACTGGACATTGTTTTTATTAGGGCAATCAGACAGCAGGGAAAGGGACGAGGAGATGAGATTTCACGGAACAGAAGGCCGTCATAAAAGGGAAAGGTGACGGCGTACAGCAGGAAAGGTAATGGGATTTAATGGGAGAGATAAGGTGCAGCAGCACAGGGAAAGGGTCATAAATGGGACTAATGAGCAATCATACAGTAAGAGAGGGAGACAACAGCAAAGGGGAAGGGTAAATACAGAGAGAGACATACAGCAGAGCTACAGTAGAACAGAGATACAACAATGAAGGGAAAATAGAGTAAAGATACAGCAGGACAGGGACGCAGCACTAAAGTGGAAATGCACTGTAGACATACAGTAGAAACAGGACACAGTGCTAAAGTGGAAATGCACTGTAGACATACAGTAGTAACAGGACACAGCGCTAAAGTGGAAATGCACTGTAGATATACAGTAGTAACAGGACACAGCACTAAAGGGAAAATGTACAGTACTTATACAGAAGGACAAGGACATGGCAGCGATAGGGAGGGGCTGAGGGGGGCGGGGCCTGACCTTGCTCCTGCGAGTGCTCAGCAGTTTCAGCTCCTCCCTACACTGCGACAGGCGGGACTGACTGGTGTGACACTCGAGCTCCATGGCGTCCAGCTCCGCCCGCAGCTCCTCACACTGAGGAGAAATACCCACACGACAATCTGTCACTCAGAGACCAGGCTCCGCCTCCTCCCCCCACCCCCCACCGCACAGCTTACAGTGCAAACATAGGCCCTGTACCCATTTAACCTACAGTAGGAGGTGGTTGCAGCTCAGAGCAACAAGGAGAATTATGTTCCTACGCCCCTAACCCTGGGGTTATGCCTGCTGGTCAGGCGTTCCCCCAGCAAAGGCATACAGCACCCAGACACTGTTTTGCATGCTCACTACAGAGCTAGGTTACTCATATGATTGCTTCATTAATGGATTGCATTATTTTAAATATACACCAGTGTCTCTCACAATTTGTAGCTCTGTCTACAGGACAGTCTTGTGACACACCATCTCACAAGTCCAATGAGTATAACTTGAGGGTACCAGAGGCAGAACTCATTGAAAGAGCTGTAGGTGTAAGCACCTTAGACAAAGCCACCATCAAGAGACGTGAGGCGGACCTTCAAAGCAAGCGTATATCTGTCTTGTAAGGGGACTTTACTTCACATCACATATCAATCAAAACTCTTTCCCTGGATTTAGCATTTAAAATTTCACACAATAAACGAGTCTGTTGCTGACTAAATGAAGAACATTTAGCGTTAGAATCCACAACTCAGAAGAAGTTCTGACTTCCACGACTATCTCACTGCCAAGTGCAAACGTGCTTTAGTTCATGGTAGCCTTTGAGAAAGTGACAGAGCTGACAGAAATGCTTTACTGCATTCTGCTCACTCTGCTCAGAGCATGAGTGCATCCACCCAGCCCTACAGGGTCTTCATTTGTCCCCTCAACTCTCATTCCGTTCCATTCAATTCCATTCAGTTCATTTCAGTTCAACTCAAGGATTTTCCATGTTGCATAAAATCCCATCTCACAGATTGTAAATGTCTGTCCCAAATTCTCACGTAGCTCACATGTAGACATACATTTGGCCAACAAGGGTGAGCCAATAAGCCATTACAGCGCATCTCGAAAAACTGGCAAAAAAACATCACAACTATTTTTTTAGTTACTGCAACTGAAGCTTTAATTACAAATCCAGTTCCAGACTGCAGACATGGTTTGTGATGTCACATTCATCCCTGCTGGAATGCAGAGCTATATCACTGTGGCCTCCCGGATCAAGCGTCTTACTTCCTTCTCCTTCATCCTGAGCTTCTGCTGGGTATCCTGAAGCTGGCTGCCGGACTGAAGGTGTTCCCAGGAGGGCTGGGCTGTAGCCGGACGCCCGTCCGAAACGCAGAACTGAGCGATGGAGTCCCACATCTCTCGGCTGGGGTCTGCACATTCAATATCCAAGCAGCAACATGAGCACACTGGGGTATGCTGACACAAAAACAAAAACCTCAAGTGCCATAGCAATGAATGATTTAAACAGTGTATATAGTAGTATATATATAAGTAATACATAGTCAATCTGGAAAAAAATGACTTGGTGGTCACATTATTATTGATTATTGAGTCTAAATTTAATTGTAACTTACAACCAAAGATGTGCACTATTTCCTGCTTAAAACTAGTAATCTACAATGACCAATGCCTAAGCTTAGAAACCTAAAATATACACAATTTTCTTACTTTGAAAGAAGCTGCCAGTCAGACTAGGGTCTTCATATTGCCAGAGCTTCTCTGAAATTAAAATCAGAAAGTGTTAATCTACTTGTTAATCTTATTATTACTTACTTACTTACTTACCTTTTATTTCATATTTTTTGTCTCCTACAATGAACACTGAGAAAAATGCATGGGCAGTTCACTCCTGTAACTTGGAGATGGCAGCTAGTAATACTTTCATAGGCCCAGATATGTCTTAGTCTAAGCTTTCTGCTGAAGTATCAAAAAGACCAAGAAAAACCATGCAATTAGCAGTTCCAATTCAAAGAGCTTAACCATCAAAGTAACCATCTTAAAATCAAAAGAACATGCTAATGTTGTCAGGATATTTGGATTAGCTTGCATATGCTCCAAGTATTTTTGGCCTGGTTAGACTTGAAATTGACCTACAAATAGTTCCCTGTGAAAGTAAATCTCTTGGTTTTGATGTACAAAGTTTTCATAAACAAGCCTTGTAAGGATGTATAATTGTTTTATTTTCAAACACCTATTGACCTTTTTCATTCACTCGACAGTTTCATCATTATCCCAAATGATGCATGCCAATGTAAATGCTAAATAATAATTGTACCCAATAAATAATACCTTTAACATAATACAGTTGTAGACCAATTGCAAGGTGTTCATAACTTTTAGGTTTTCACATAACAGTCCTTGTATTAGTGAAATCTTCAGTGTGTACTACAGGATACCACTGTCCTACTCCTGTTCATTCATTTAACTCTTTCATGCCCACAGCACTGGCATTTGCTTAGCCTGACATGCATTTCTTTTCACTTACAGCAGATGGCCGTGCTGCACAAATTGTGTCTGGGCGGGGGCGCCCCCCAGTGGCTGCGTGTGGTACCTCTGATATCGTTTAGCTGCTCCTTGGTGGCCTGGTTGTCATCCTCCAGAAGGGTGATTTGGGACCGCAGTTCATCCCCATCCCTCTGCAGCACCTCCAGCTGGGCCCTCAGGTCTGCCTCTTGCCCCCTGGCTCTCTAGAGGGGTACAAAAAACCGAGGGGACCCCGTCATGCTCAAGCTATAACACCACAGAGACTTTAATTTACAGCATTCTCCCTGCATTTCTGTAATGTTGTAACACTGGGAAGGGTGCCAGGGGGTTTTGACTGTCGTCTGTAATGCCGCAAATAGGAACTGTGAGCAGTACTGTAAGTTACTGTAAACCTGGTCAATCATTTAGACCATATGGTCATGTGATGGTGGCTTTCAATGAGGAACCAAAATGTAATAATGTTGACAGCACTCACCTTGCATTTATAATGCAAAAACAGGCCCAACTTCTCTTAATCCTGCTCCTCACAAACATGCCACAACAATAGATCAAAAGAACACAATTTCAACTGCTCAGTTATGTTCGTGTGCAAGAATTACGGAAACTGACATGCAGCTGCCACTGGCGAAATACATGAGTTTATGAGGAGATATGCAGCATCAAACTTTGCAGTGTTAGCCATCAAAATGGGTTTTTTTATGTGCCACTTGAAAAAAGTTGGTGACACTTCTCCTAGCGGAGAAGCTGGACAATCAGAATGACTATTCTTACCAGACCAGCTATTCATTTTAGAACAAAAACGCAGAGCAAAACTGAAAAAGTTTAAAGGATTGACTGAGATTGTGGGAGGCATTCAGGCCCTGATATGCAGCAGCAGCCCCTCACCTCCAGCTGGCTCTGCAGTAGGTGCAGCTGGTCTGTGCTCTCTTCGTCTGACCTCCTCAGCTGACCGCAGCTCTCCTTCAGCTCTCCGTACAGGCCCCGCCACCGTTCCAGCTCCGCCTGTGCTGCCTGCAGCGCCTCCTGGTGGGGAGAATGAGAAAACACTCCTGCTTTACACCTGTGGTAGCAGAGGCTCATCTTGGGGCAAGAGAGGATATCCGCAGACAGTGAATGAGGGCATTCTGTGAACACGTAACACGCGTGTGTAACACACAAAGAGCCGTTTGTCCCCTCACAGTGTCCTGATTACTTCAGGCGAAGTTCATAATTAAAAAGTAGGTTAATTCCACACTTCCACTGAATAGAACCCAACTGGATGATTTCTGAATATGTTAATGTATTCATGAAGTAATTATCTATATTCTCATACATTTACATTGAAATACGTAAGATGTGTAGGACAACTTTGTGGTGGCCATTTTCACCAAAGGCAGTATGACAATATTTGACCGTATGAAAAGGGACTGCTTATTTTAAATGCATTAATATGACTTGAATAAGGAATAAAATAGTCCTTGACTTGGAATGAGCAATATTTGATCAACAGAATGATTAAATAAGGCCTGGATTCACTGGATGTTTGTCCTTAACTTTGTTTAACAGTTGTCCTTAACAACCTGTTAAATTGTTAAAATGTATTTTCAATGTGCTCACATTTCTTTTCATTAATTTTAACCATCGCTGAACCCGCTGAACTCTGTGGGGCATAAATGCAAGACTTGCTTTTAATTGGGAGTCAAAGTTAAGGACATATACTGGTTGAGTGCAGGCCTTAGTTATCTCTACTGACCATTGCTAAAGTCTCCTCACTTCAGAGAGGTTTCTGTGTGACAAGGTTCCCTCACCTCTAAGCTCTCTGCCTTCTTCTCAGCCTCCGCTTTCTCCGTGGTGGCCCTCTGCAGGGCCTCCAAGGCCTTCTCCTCGGACTCCCGCCTCTGCTCCTCCATCTGCAGCATCACTTTCTTCACTCCGTCCCGGGGAAACTTCTGAAAGAGCACCGTCGCATTTAATCACTACCACCCACTAGCCTCACTTACTTGCCACGTGTTGGGCCTGGTGACAACCTTGCTCTAAACTGAGATAACATTGCAAATTAGTGGCGCAATTACAAGCAGCAGGTTACTGAGCCGCTCAGTTAGCACTGCATATGGGACAAACTGGAAATAGAAGTCCTTTCAGTTAAGGACATAATATTCGTACCTATCTCAGGTGGGCACACAGTGGTGAATGGATGAGTTTGTCATTTTTTAAATGCTTTTTCCCCTTTGAAATTACCACCTGTACATAAAGCCTGTCTCACCACAACAAGCTCTGCAGATGTGCAGGACTGCTGAAGCAAGATGAATGCATTTCTCATATGCACTCGCAAGTAGCCAATGGCTATTTTTCACACAGTGCACCGCAGTGAAGTGGGCACTCATTGGAGGATAGGTGCTACTCTACTGACATCATCCGAGTAACTTATGGCTGTCTGATGAATTGCTGGGTTTTGAGGGGTAGTGAGACATGGCAACCCTGGCTGACCAACCCAGACATTTTGCTCTTTCATCGCTCGGTCATTGTTATGACTCATGACACAGCTGGGATCTAACCCAGGCCATAGGGGTCAGCCTGCACTTGGGAGCCCTGGGTGAGTTGCTCAGATCATAGACTTGCGTTCACAAGACATAAAACATGAATGGAGGCATAAGGCACAGACATGAATGGAAACACGTTATTAATGATTACTCATTTCAAAGCAGTAGATTACCTCAAAATGATTATATGTATCATTTATATCAAACATAATATATATAATAATGTAAAATATAATCTTTAAATTAGCTTTTTGGAATAAAGAAGTAAGCATTTGTACTTAGAAGTGGATCCACCAAGAACACCAAGTAAATTGCCACTGCTAAATTCAAACGGACTCTTTTGTCACTTTTAACTTTTTCACAGAACCACAGCCAATACCCTCTGAGGCTTGATGTGAACTCACCTGTGCACACACTTGCAGCTGGGACTCTAAGGCTCCTATCCTACTCTTCAATATATCCTCATTGCAGCGTGTCTGAAGAGAGAGACAGAGAGAGAGAGAAAAAACATTTCATTGGATTCTGGGACGCTGGTCATACTCAAAATTTAGGTCAGAGCCTGAGCAGAGCCACTAGCTTTTCTTTTATCAGGGCAGCTAACAGAAATGACAGAGAGACAGACAAGCCATCTGGACCACCCTGATATCAGTGAGTTGGCGCAAAGCTCATCCTCGTGAATTCAGACGCCCTGAAACTGAGTATGAGTGGCACTGCCAGGCATAGCCTGCTTTCCATCACATGGCACTGAAGGACACCCACAAAATGATGGCCGCTCCCTGAGGGTACGGTGTATGCGACAATGAGTCGGCCCTTCCACACCCGCTCCGGGCGGTGTCCGCACACTGCCGACGAGGGAGGTTCAGTCGGAAAGAAGCAGGGAGCAGACCGGAAACCGCGCTTATCCGTTCCCGCTCTCTCTCAGCTGGGGAAAACGCCGCCTGCCGCCTGGCGCTCTGTGGCGTTTCTCTCACGGTCGGTTTCCCTCCAGTAGCTCCGCAGACCAGCTGAGAAGGGGCCTCCACCAAGGCGCACAGAGCCGACTGAGAGGTGGGGGGAGGCTGGTGGCGCCTGCGAACACACACGGCGCCGCGCGGAAACACCCTTCCTGTGTGCTGTCTGGGACCTGGAGGCCACAGTCCCACCCCCTCGTCCTCACTGTGCTCGTATTCAAGCGACGGGGAGTGAAACAGAGCTACCAATCTCGGCTCAACTTTTAAACAGCCACAGCACAGCCTCCCCGAGCCATCTCTAAGCCATCTGTAAATGTCCCAGATCTAACGTTTATCTAGCATTCAGGCGGAAGGAGCTTTATCAGACTTACGCTAACACATCAATAGGGTCTATAAAAGTACCGTGCTGTTGGGATCTTCAAAGTCGTTATTTCTGTCTGTCTTCTTTCTGTCTCCGTTTCTCCAGACTGGGCTTGAAGATGAGCTGAGTGCTGCCCGCGCGTTGCAGGAAAGTGTACTGGCGTGCTCCGTACGAAGCGTTTGCTTTTATATTCAGCGGAGGACGGCTGAGCCTCCTTATCTCTCTCCCTGTCTGCACCCACACGTCGCGCACCAGACTGCAGCTCCTCGATTACGGCTGGAGACGACGCTGTGGAACGTCTCTGAAACCACAGCCTCGCTAACAGCGCAAGACTCTGAGCTGACAGGACAGAAATACTGAGTTTATCCTCACACAGACAGTCAGCTTCAAAACTCACTCATAATTGTCACATCACACTTGAAACTTTTTTTGTATTTTTTATCCCCCCCACTCTCTGTGAAATTGCCAGCTGTCCCCGATCTTTGGAATCCGCAAATTTACATCTGGCTCATCTTAATGCAATTTTGTCTGCAGGAAGACAGGAGCGCTGAGGAGCAGAGAACATAATCCTCTGACACGCTCGCTTGCCAACAACAGCCCCAGAGTGTCCCAGGGGAGCGAACGCTGATGGTGTATAAAAGGGTGAAAGCCAACAGTGTATAAGTGCATTTCCCTGACTTCATCTGAGCGACTCACAGACTGCATTGAGAGCAGTGTGACAAGGAAACCCTTGCCAACAAAAGCCGCCCTGCCCCATTCCACAGCCGTGACCTCCCCGTCGTAACGGCTGGCTGCGAATACTGCTCTCAAATGCTGCAGTGCAATGGCTTGCGATGACAGTATGGCAGTGAAGTAGGCTTGGGAACGTTGATGATAACTGACTAGTTCTGAACAACAGGGAGGTAACGAGTATTTAACAGAGAGATAAGGTTGATAAATAATAAGTGTGCTTGGTCATGAACCAAAGCAAAGAGCTTAGGAAATACAACGGTAAAGAGTCTCATCTACAGCCATTGCTGTCATGTGATGTCAAACAGAAAAGGTCTAACCAAAACTTAGATAAGTGCTGTCGCGTTCAGTGGCATCTGTTGAAAGTCAATGGGACAGCTGAGCGGGTTGGGTCTCTGATTGTGACCATGATGACAGTCAGACTACTCAATGGGTGACACATGGATGATGACGGCCGATCAGTAACACTGCGCTAGCGGATATGGAGCTGGTGATTGGCAGACCGTGATAAGCTGAGACAGTGCGGGTCTTACCATCCACAGGTTGTCAAAGGAGCCCAGCAGGGCAGAGGCGCTGTGCTGGAGAAGGGCCAGCTTCTGCTTCAGCGTCTCCTCCCTCCAGAGGGCCTCCTGCAAGGAGGAATGCCGCACAGACAGGAGCTGACCACTGCACTCACGCTAACTGCAGCGTAGTTTTAACTACTGTTGCTAACTGCAGTGTAGTATAGGATTAATACGGAATCTGGAGTGGACATGTTACCATCTGTTTGACAATGTCATTGATCTCTGTGACATGGTACATTAACTTTCTGAACACACTTGCAAAACATTTGTAAATGTCTCACTCTCATAAACATAAAACAGATCATTAAGAGTGGTCTTAAAACTAGGAGAATTAATTGAACAAGCAATATTAAGAGCACTCCACAGCAAAAGAAGGAAGAAGCCTAATAACATAATCAGATGGAATTCAGACAGACAATCAGGTTTTGATACATAGTTAGTTACTTTTTCTTGAAAAACATTAGGTGCAATATGCCTACACTTTATGTCAAGATTAGAACACAGCTCATTAATTGCTGTGAGAAGGGCTTTACATACCTTTAAGTAATCTGCCAGTTGCAAAATGTCCTGCAGAGAGAGAGAGAGAGAGAGAGAGAGAGAGAGAAAGAGAGAGAGAGAAAGCACAGAAGAGGCCATGAAAGGAAGCGAGAAAGCACACGTGGATATGAGAGAGGGAGAGAGACAGAGAGAATAAGAGTGACAGAGATAGCATGGTTGTCAGAGCGAGAGAGCAGGGAGTTTGAGTGAGAAAGATGGGGGGAAAGAAAGAGATTGAACAAAGAGCAACTGGTGTTTTGATGCTCCTACACACAGCTTGTTTGTGCTCTGACACCTGTTTCTCCAGTGTACACTGCTTTCAGACTCAACAGCACAGAGGAAGGGGAGAGTAGGCCACTTCCTTTCCTTTCCTCTCAGCTCACCGCAAAACATTAACGTCTCTGCACAGGACCCAGGACCCAGCCACGCCAGCACATAACTACCACTATTCTGTGATAATGTTACTGTGATAATCACCGGGTAATGTTAGAGGTGTATGTATTTATAGAAATATGTAATATATAGAAATTACACATACAGATATGTCTGAGCCTCCTTTTGAATGGATGATAAATTGTTCCACCCCAACCCCTAGCAGAATGTGAAATTCTAAAGTAACGATTAAAACAGAGTGTGGGTCTAATTAGGAATGGGTCTCCCCATGCTACAGCTAGAACAGTCAGAATATATGAGGTAGAAGCACTTGGTTAAGTGAGCAAGATGATACTATCTCTGACACATAACAATATACAACTTATGAGATCTTCCAAGTGGAACTGCCCAGCCAGTACAGTGCAGACTGAAATTCAATGTAACTAAATTCTTTAAGAACAAAAACAAGACAGACGTAAAACAGCTGCTTACCGATTCCTGTACTGTTATTAAGCCACACCTGTAATTTAAGGAGCAAAGTGGACATTAATCATTTAAATCCCATTAATACGGACATTGTCCTTACTGCAATAAGAAAAACTCAACGTGAAAAGTCGCAAAACGATGTAACCCGATGTAATCTTCTCCTTTCAAAAATAAAAAAAAAACATTCAAGACTGAAGACAAGCTTGACACATTTGAATGACCTTTTAGTGATATATTTATATTATACACTGTGATTTCAGTTTCACCACTTTATCATCATAATTTTCATAATTAATGTCTCCTTCCATTGTTTTGGTTGCACTGCTGTGACCTGCTGAACTACTACACAGACAGTGACACCCAGTGTGGCACCTCTGTTTGACGCAACACTACCACATTTGAGCAACAACAAGAAACTTACTGGAAATATATGAGATATTCAGATATAATTCCTCAGAGTCTGACACTGTCTTATTTAACAACAGGTATCATTGTATCAGGCAGTGCATGACGCATATGGTAACAAGACGACATTGTGAGCTCTCGACCACAAATGAGGACGGCCTCTGACGAGGCGGTGGCAGAAATAAAACCCCAGAAAGCAGACTTACTCAGTCTGTGAGCTGGAGTCACGCTGCCCGTGCTGGCTGTTGGTCAGTGCACTCTGGTCAGTCTGCACCCCTGAAAATTTTCAGAATGAGCATTAGATGAAGCCCTGAAGTACAGCCAGTGCTCAATCCCGCAGCAATGCCTAGGCTATACATGCATGACATTCCCTTCCTTAAATGAAGGCCTTGACGCCATTCAGTCTTTTGAAAATTCAGCTAGCTGCAGATCACTTCATCATACACCCAGGTTTCAAGAGGTTTACTATGTTCTGTCATAAAATGTTCCCTGTACGAGCAAAATGAAAATCATCGTGGTTGTCTGAGAATGACAGTAAAAACAACATAAGAAGCAATGTTAATTGTAGTAATCATCCTGATAACAGTTACCACAGCTTGTCAGCTACCACAAGTGTTAACTGTTACCGCTGTTGTGAAAACTTAATTCCAACACTCCAGGGTGAGCATAACAAATGTTATGCATTATGCAAAGTTAGTCGCTTCAATCATTGTGATTTAACACTTACACTGTATATGTTTATTTCATACCTGACCAACATCTACTGGAAAAAAAATCAACAAGGTTTTGAAAATTTAGCCAAATCATCGTGAGCGCACAGTTGGAGTAAGCAAATATCTTGCTACATGTCTGGTTTGGTATGTCTGGTGCACATCTCATCTTGGACCTACAGCATATGTGGTTCATTGTTCAACCTAACGCAAATATTGGGGTTAATCTGAAAAAAGTAGTCTCTGGGAAGAAAAATTAAGTACCATTTTAAGCATCAGAAGCAACCAGACTGAGCATAAACTGAAATGATCAAAATCATCTTCTGTGGCATCCCATACATGTAGAACATCCCCAAAAGAAGTTTCTGTGATTTCTCTACCTCTGTCCCTCCTTTCAGCAACCCTGCTTTGCTGTGGGAACCTCTCTCTATTCAGGAGAAACTTGAGTGAAGCTCGGTTAGAGGTCTGCTGATATACAGGCCTGTCCTCATTCTTGCGCAATGCAGCTGCATTCAACCACTGGGCCTTAAGGGAACAACAAACAAATGTTTATCTGTCATTCACTGGGCCACACACCTGGAAAACTGATCCCTTCAAACACCCAAGTTGCAAGCACTGTGAATACGACGGTGTGATGCAAGTTAATGTGACTGCTGTGAATCTATTTAGCACCATGACAACAAGTTGTATACATGTTGATTGCTTGAATTAATCATTAGGCTGTATGTGCAACTTATGATGTAATTTGGTTGCCTTCAAGAATAATTGTGAAGCATTATATGTACACTAAAATTATTACTGCAGGCTTGTGTTTTAGCATGGTGCTAAATGAACATTCTACTGAATGATCTATACCTATGCATTTAATGCTCCTGTAATATGCACTTGATGTATTTGATGTGTTTGGTCATGACGACCATGTAAGGCCCTCTGGACAAGGGTGTCTGCCAAATAAATGAATTATTTTTAAAAATAACTACAGTCATCAGTCAAAAAAAGGAGATAATACAATCATCCCATGTCACCATATTCATGCACAGATGTTCTGGGCAGATGACTGGGATGAATACAGTATATCTAGTAGCCTCAAGCATGAGTAACTTCCTTGACATGAGAGACATTAAACTGTTGCCAATAAATATATGGACTTAGCGGGGAGCAATTATGTATGCATGTACATATAATATGCATGCAATATGAATATATAGATATTGCGCAAAAGAAAATTGCCCACAAGCCATTCATAGATAGGCATTATATTGCACTGTTAAAATACATCACATTTTCATAGTGGTTGTAGGTAACTGAAAGGATTCTTGTGCACCTACCTGCTCAAGAGAGTTCATATCGGGCCAGGTGATTCCCAGGTCTTGTGCCATTATCAAAGAGCGTCTGTTGACCGGTGGCGCCCTGCGCTGCTTTGACCTAAGCACGACTTTGGGCTCCCTATTTCTCTCCTCCTGGGGCGCCGGCGGTGCCGACGCGTGTCCAATCTGCCTCCGCTTCAGAAACTCCATCTGCCTTTTGCGCTGCAGTTCGCTCCTCCATTCCGCGTCGCGCTGCTTCCCGGGGCTGCGGCAGGTAGTGATGTTGTTCCGGTCACGGAGGCACTCGTGCTTGGTCGCCCGTTGCTCCAGCTTCTGGTCGTAGCTGCCCGCCTGAAGCCAGCGCTGCTTGGCGGCTTTCTGGGTTGCCATGGTACCAGATGTCGATTTCTCACTTTTATAATGCTGTTGGGTCTGAGCAACTGTGACCTGTCAACTTTTTTTTTCAGAAGTCCTTCCGAAATCTAGCTGCTTTCCTGAAACAAAAATACAGTACTATTACCATTTTATAACAATACAGCCTTAACTAATACACTTCACCACTGAGCATTTTTAAAGCTAGCTATCATAAAATAGAATCATGAGAATACTATAGTAATAGCCAATAAAATGAAGATAACATTAGTTTATACGGCTACAGCCTATTGCCTGTTCTGCCCTTTTCATTATAGAAAAGGCCACAGTAGGAGTTGTACCAACCACTGCATTTATTCTCAGTTCATGAGGCTGAACTCATGTGTTCTCTTTTAACCCAGGCCCACTCCACAGCAAAATGCAGCCAGACATGTCTGTGCGCGGTGATACATGAACCTGTGCATGGATGCAGCGACCAAGCCTCTGAGGAAGGGCGACTCCCTGAGGTGCAGCTGGTTCCTCAGCAAGCATTGTTCTTAAAGAACGTGAAGCAAAGAGCTACAGCACAAACCAAGAGCTTTTATTTGCTCAAAAACGAGTAAAGTTGCCCTAGAGGAGATTGCATCTGTTACACCGTGAGGCCCAGCTGCAATCCAAACTGTAGGATGGTTTGAAGAGTATGTCTCAAAGAAACCATTTGTTATAGATGTGGAAGTGACCATCTTCTCCAACAGAAAATGGATGGATGTTATCTTTTAAGGCAGTCATCTTAATTTGAAATAAATGCCAAGGCGTTTTGGCTGTGAACATTAATGTTAATTATTCAGACATTTGTTACTTGACAGGCATATTTACTAAAAATCTGTTCGACAGTGCAAAATGGTGATTAGGTGTTTTGGGGGTGGCAAAGCTCCTGTGTGTGAAATAACTTGTACCTTACTGCTTAATATTGTAACAACTGTGTACTGTGCTATTTAAGATGGAGCCTGTGACTGCATAGTAGATCATCTAGAGAAATGCCTGAATGGTTTCAGCAACTGCTGAATGCACTGGCTAGCAATATATAAAGAAGCTGAAAGAGAGGCTTTGAATCTGAAACACAAAAGGAAAGAACAGGCTTTCAAGACCAAGAAGTTGCACGGAGAGTAAAAGGCATTGGCGCGAAACCACAAGTTACCTTTTCTTGCATTGGCTTCGGTGAGGTGGAGCGAGCGGTCACGAACGGTCCAAACCGACGAAGATAGGCAGCGCCCATAAATACGGTTTGTCTTGGGTGACCAGGGATTGGTGTTTTTTGCCGCTCAGTCTATGGCAAGAGCCTCTTCTTTGCCTCTCTCTCTCTCTTTTAAACAGGAAATGAGAGAAACCGCAGCACTGGTGCTTGTGTTCCTCTATCTCGTCCTCCACTCACTTGCGAGCGGTCGTCACACGCGGATGTGCCTGCAGATAAGTGCTTCTGCGTCACACCCCTGCGCTGCCGTTTTGAGATGCAAAGTCAAGGAAGTTCATGCATTATTTTAGTTTCCCTAGCGACCAGGTGTTTCGGCTAAAGCGAGAGGATTGAAACTGAAATGCATGCGCTTTGCTGCCTCTGCAACTGACAGCATGAAACGGCAGCACATCTCCACCGATGTAACAATTTGTGCCACAGTCCAATCAGGCAACAGTGTATATGAATTTAAACCAGGTGTACAAGTTCATTTCCTATTTTTGTTCAGTCTGCTATAGGGCTGAAGGCCTAGCTCTGCTTCCCAGCTTCAAGGTGGAATCTATACTGGCATCTATACTGGCATTTCTGAATGGTAGTGGTGGCTACAGAAAGGGTTTGAGCCACACAACAGCAAGGTACAGCATCCTTCTCTCTTACAATGCCCTCAATTAACTGCTCATTGATCTAGCAATTTTCTCAGAACACGCAAGGAGCTTTCAGAAGACCACACCTCTAATGCAATTAAATGGGGCTTTGTGTTTCTTCGGCCACTCGAATGAAAAGCTCTGGCTCATAGCAAGGCCAGGGTGCGTCACTGTCTGGAGGAGAATCACACTGCTGACTTACAGAGGGAGAATTGACAGCTTGGTATCAGTACGGCCATGGGCATAGAGATACCACACTGCTTCCGCACAGCAGATAATTTACCTAGCACAGATCACACTCTCAGACATGATCTTTATGTTAATTATGGCTGACCTTAGGGGTCCATTCATGTTAGGTTGCATGCGACCGCATACAGACAGCGGGGAGGATGTTGGACCTGGCTGGGAAAAGGATCGAGTTTGTCAGTCATATCCACAGAGACAGTAGGTGTGTGGTCTGCTGCGTAAATCCACCCCAGGCAGGTGAAGTTTATGTTTCTGCCTTGCTCGCCAGCTAAGGGCTTTAGTGAGAACACTGCAGGGTGGTTTTAGACACTGCAGCTCTAAATGTGCCCTCTTTTTAACCATGTAGAGGGATAAATTCAATGACAGGTATAGTAAAGCTAGTATGGTCCAGAATATTGGACCCGTATTTTCAGGACATTTGAATGGTACTCATAGATGTGAATGTAATCTTGATTCCCACAAGAATGTGTTAAGAGAAAGAGATGAAGAAAGGTCAGAATCCATGAGCTTAAATTCATCATGAAGGACAGTGCTCCGTCTCAGAGATCTGCACCTACATGAAAGCATCTTACTGATGCACAGCCTCCTTGGGGATCACTGTGAGCTGGATCAGCTGATCAACAATTTGCAGACACAAGGATGGGTAATTCTTGGATGACTGCAGCTGATTAAGGACTGTGATCAAGGAATTTAGTTTCAGCTCCCATCACTCCTTCCCCTAGCCACAACAGACTGTTAAGGTCCGAAGGTGCTAGCTGGTTTTCTCCCTCCAGGCTTTCTATCTGTACCATGGAAAGGTTGCTACAGTCAGAGGAGGCTATCTACATGGAATAAATAAAAGGATAATTTCACTTGAAAAATATGATGAAGAGTGGTATAATTTCAACTCTGAGTTGACTATTTTGCTGAACAATGTTGCTTTCACTCTACTTAAGGCAGATGCTTTCACAGCGTACCCTTATCAACAGATCTGAGATCATCTTGTCCACCACCTGCCCAAACCCTTGCCATTTAAAGAAACATTCTGATTGTGCTCCAGAATCAGCTGGTCAGGGCCAAAGTAACCCCACCCCCCACTAACGACATAGTCATAGCATTGGAATTTGCTGGCGGGGAAATTTTTTCTCACATCACCCACTTCAACTAGTAGTCGCCGTGGTTAGAATATCACACATGTTTCACTTCTCCAACGATGCTGCTCAGACGTTCTTCATTCACCCCTAAGCGTTATGGCACATATCATAGATCTAATTTCCATGACGAGTTCCACTGTATTCACAGAGTTAGCATGTGGTGCCTTACACCAGCCTCTGGTCAGTGCTCTTTCATTTGCTTCGTGAGTACGCTGCAGTTTGCGAATCTTTCTTCTTTCTACAACGTCTCAAACTGAAACCACTGTGGCTTTGCTAGTGTATATGTTAGTGCAACTGCCAGATTACGCATAAACGCAGTGACACACATACTATAAATACTAAATTTCAACACGAGTTCTCTCACCTCTCGGACACATCAGCGTTCACAAACATAAACATACGCCATCTGGTGGAGACACGGGTCACAGTCCCGATCTCACCAAAAACTCGCGATATTACGAGTGATATTTATCCGCCATTACGGACTGTGCTTCTCCCGGAGGAAGGGCAAGCAGTCAGGCCGAGAGAAGTGTGAAGGAAAGCGGTGAAGAAGTGATTGGAGTTCGCCCTTTCCGACGCAGATACTAGACATGCTGTCTAGACTGGCATTAGTTTCAGGTAACAAAAGCAGAGCATGAGAGTGTATGCATATTTACAGCATCAGGAAGCAGGTTGTTAGCTTGCAAGCTAGACTGTGTAATTCAATGGAGGTTGAAGGGTAAAGACAAGTGGCGAGAGGCCTTGGAGAGCTAGCTGGTTGACCAGTCAGGTAGTTAGAAAGCAAACGAACTAGATAGCCAGGGTGCTTAACGTTATGAAGCTAATATGTATTTTGATAGTAATGCAAATGATTAATAAACTAGCTACATTCATGAACTTTGCCGTTCAATGAATCAGGTAGAGACCTTGAAGGGGAGCTAACTAACGTTAGCTTGCTGTGCACCTATGGAGACACATGTCACGGAATAGTTGACAAAAGCATTTGTATTAGCTAGCTGGCTAACTTTATCGTGCAAATGATGAGTCGTGCATCAAGCTAGTTAGTCTAATGCATGTAACTTGTCAGAGGCTGTATTTCCCTAAAACGCTTCCTTTAGATCCAGCTAGCTACATTGTTGGAGGTGTGAGTCGGACATGCTTAACTTAGAATGTCAAGTTTGAAGGTGAAATGCTGCGTAGCTAGCTAGCCCTCCGACTTTAGATTCGGATTATCACTCTCGATGCACTGTTAACAACGGATTGAATAATGAAGTGTAATTAATCAAATGTAACCAAATGGACTTTTAGATGGAAACAATGTCGGCTCTTGCTTCGACAAAGCGGACTTCAGATAGTTGACGTCAGGGGTGTCGCACGGGCTTGCTCTTGCCATTGGATTGTATTTGAAACATGGAGTTCTGTGCAGAGTGCAGTTGACCTCCTGTGCATGCTGACAGAACGCCACGGTAGCACACTCTTATTTCACATGTCCAACATGTCCCCCTTCTCTTCCCCAGCCTCAGCGCTGAAAAGCAGTGGGCCTCTGGGAGCAGGGTAAGCACTTTGACAATAGTTTGTCTTTTAATGCATGCTGTTACATCTGATGCACAGAGGGAAGATTTTATACAAACGCTTATGTGCTCCATTATGGTAGTTTCTTCTTTTTGCAGTGCTATTAGTTCATTTTATCATGGGCATGATGTAATATTATGGTATTTTGTACATTGGTTTAGGTGTTGATCTAGTGGTTGGCTCTGGTTTACTTCCACATTATCACTTTATCTGAATGCTGCTGGATGAACTGAGATGGACTAGTTTATCCTAGTCAGAGTGTACCCAAAGTCTCCAGTGATAGGGAGTATTAAAACACAGGATCGCACCACCCCAGGAACCCCAGTGTGCTTTTTATTTGGCCTCTCCTGTTTGACAGTCATGTTTATGACTTTTGACTCCAGCGTATCCCATGCATAGCTGTCTAAAACTTTATCTTCTCCTCTTCACTCAGCCTTGTTCAGGCGTCCCGCTCCATCGGCACATCTCCCCAGAGCCTGGCGCCCGTGCCCCCGCTGCCTGAGAAGGGGGGCCAGGTCCGTCATGGTATTATCCCGGAGGAGTTGTTCCAGTTCCTGTACCCCAAGACTGGAGTTACAGGTCAGCGGCACCCCACGGAACCCACAGCTTTACACGTCTTTCCCTTCAGTTTTCTTGTACAGTTATGGCATTTGCATCGAGTCTACTCACAAGAACGCTGGCCAACCCACCGTCTTGCGTGAAGCTGTATGACGATGACAGCAGTATTTCACGCATCCAGTACTTGCATAGCTACTGGTGGAGTACCATTGGTGCTTGTTCAGTCCAAGGGTGGCTGTAAATTTGAGATTAAATTCAGCAATGGCAGTGACTGCTTCTGAAATAATCTGGTGTACCATGGCTTTGTTGCAGTGTGTTAAGTGCTGCCCTGTTTATTAAACACTCCGTTTTGACTCCAGTGTTCAGCCTATACATTTGCAGGCCTAGCTCTGACCATGGGACCGCTCGTCTGTCCACAGGTCCTTACATGCTGGGTACGGGCCTACTGCTGTACCTGCTCTCCAAGGAGATCTACGTCATCAACCACGAGACCTTCGCCGCTGCCTCCATAGGCATAGTCATTGTCTACGGCATCAAGAAGTTCGGGCCCAGCGTGGCAGCTTTCGCTGACAAGCTGAACGAGGTGAGCCGTGAAATATTGGTAAACTTTACATTTACGTTTATATTTAGGTCGCTTTTATCCAAAGCGACTTGCAAGTGAGGAACAGCAAGCAAGCTACAGTAATGTAGGAGACCTTGGAGTAAGCTTTAAGTGCAACCTAAACAACTAAACTCAGCTAAATACGTCAAGAAAAGTAGAAAACAAAGGTAAACAAGGTGAAAACACAAGGATAGACAAGCAGAGGAGACAAACAAGTAGTGACAAGAGAAAGAAGTGCGAGGCTGAAAGTGCGCGGAGATGGAATTGTGTTAGAATTGTTAGAAGTGTTAGGAGAGGAGGTGCTCTCGGAAGAGCTGGGTCTTCAGGAGGTTCTTGAAGATGGAGAGGGATGCCCTTACTCTGATAGCATAAGGTAGCTCGTTCCACCAGCAGGGAACTACATATGAGAATAGTCTGGACTGAGATTGCCTTGTGTGCAGGGATGGCAATGCTAGACGATGTTCCTGGGAGGAACGTAATGGCCGAGAAGGAGAGTAAGCCAGAGGGAGTTTGCACATAATGTGCCACGTGTCACAGGTTAACTGGTCATTTGTTTGAGAGGTTGAAAGCAAGCAGCTGGCAGTACTCATCCTCCTGTTTCAAGTTTACGTATCAGCAGAGGTTGTTGCACATTTCTTGTACCGTTTGATTTAAACCAATGTAGGCTTAAAAATGGTGTATAAAAAATAGTAGTGACTAGATTTTGATCAGCTGTTAACTGCACTGCTTATTTCCTTAGCTGACATTTTTATTCAGGGCAGCTCATGTATCTCTCATTCTCGATGTGATCCAATTACATGGCTTACTATTTGCACAGTCAAGTCATGCTAGGTACTACACTCAGTACGAGAGCAGTTCGGTTTGCCGGGGATTCAAATCTACAACTCTGGTTTAGAGGTGCATTTTTCAGTGTGGTGGCCTGTGTTCTGACCCTTTTGCCGTGTTGGTCTGTGACCGTAGGAGAAAGTGTCCAAGGCCCAGGAGGTGAAGGATTTGGCCGTGAAGAGTCTGACTGAGGCCATCGAGGAGGAGAAGAAGGAGCAGTGGAGGGCTGAAGGACGGCAGATGCTCTTCGACGCCAAGAGGGTGAGGAGGAGGAGGAGGAGGAGGAGGAGGAGGAGGAGGCCTATTTTAACCTCATGCATCTCTTTTTCTCTGATGAAGCAGGCTATGGTTTTCCAGAGCTGCATTTCAACCATAATGCGTCACATGAGGTTATAGTAAAGGAAGGAGATAGTGTCATAGGGACTAACAAGGAGACAAAATGTAACTTGAAGTCGTCAGGCTTCTGAATCACAAACTAGCCTGCCACCATGAAAACATATCTGCCTATAGTTTGTATTCATACTTGCTAAAGTGGTGCAGTTCATAAGTACACTTTGGTGTACATCTAAATGGCCTAGAACAGAGGCAATCCATAAGGGGCAGACAGGCGTGACACAGGGTGGTGCACACATCCATCATGTTTGGTTGGTAGGACTAAGAAGGCGAAGGGGAGGAGTTTGCTTGTGATGGGCTGTGAATGGTAGCTACACGTGAGGATTTCATTCTCTGTCAAAACTATGAACAGCGCTCATTTTCATTGTTGAAACCTCATTATTTTCATAAATGGTGTCGTCAGCCCCGGTGCAGACAGACGTGGTGTCATAGCACTGCTCACCAGCGCTGCCCCTGTCTCACTCATAATCACAGCAGTATCCAGTAGGTTATGGGGGCAGGGCCTGGGGCCTTTGCGGGCTGCTTTGGGTAATCCCACCCTGCAAGGGAAACGACTATTTGGAACACCACTGATGGGAACTTTGAAAAACTTTACTTATTTTTTTGGATATTGTTGGCGTATAACCAACACAACCCATGGTAGTTTAGTACACTATAAATAAGCTTGTCATAGTCATGAAGTCTTTTGGAAAGTTCTTGATGGTTTTCAGTCTGTTGGATGAACAAAATCTGTTTTGTCCGAGGGATTACTGACTGACTGATGTTTGAGCAAACGTGACTTTGTGACCAGGCTGCACCTGGTCTGAATCGCTCTGTACTGAACACCCCTGTACCCCCCTCCCCACATTTGCCCAGAACAATGTGGTCATGCTGCTGGAGACCAATCACAGGGAGCGCCTGCACATGGTGACCAATGAGGTGAAGAAGAGGCTGGACTACCAGATCGACGTGCAGAACCTGCACCGGCGCCTGCAGCAGGAGCACATGGTGGACTGGGTGGAGAAGAACGTCATCAAGAGCATCACTCCCCAGCAGGTAGACCCTACTACAGACAGCACCCACCATACAGAGCTCCAGGCAAAAAGCCTGGAAAGGGAAATTCAAACCTAATGTTAAGCAGGCAGTATCTGTTCATTGTGGAATAGCAATAATCCTGAAGTGGATGGTAGGGGTCTGTTGAAAAGGTCAAACTGTGATCTGTGTAAAAATGTATAATGCGTTTCACAGCGGGGTTCATGGGCAGTAAATGATTGGCAGTACAGAATATTTGCACATCTTTTCAGCTTTGCCTGTTAAACTTAATCTTAATCTGTCATCTGTCATACGGATGAGCTGGTAGATGCTTATGGCTAGTTTGATGTATCCACATTATATAAAGATTAGTGGGTCTGCACGGCACCTTCTCAGGTGTGGTAAATGGATGTTGTATTATGTGGTGCTCTTTAAGCACTATTAGGCCCAGTGGTGCCCTCCCCAAGGCTCTTTTGCAGTATTGCAGCACACTACCACGGCCTCCTCTGAGGTGAACACTGTCTTACATGCTACTGTCATCGAAAGCCTAAAATCTCTCAAACTTCAAGTAGTAACGTGTAATTTTCGTTGCCTTGTAGTTTACATTTTTCCTGGAGGCATGCATTTCTATGGTGCAAAATCGCCAATCTGGTCTAGAAAAATACCATATCTGGCCACAGCTACTGTGGAATTCCATGTAGTGGCCATTCATGGATTCTGGGTAGTAGTGGGATCAAGTTTCCTTTCTCAAAGCCAAGAATGTAAAACATTGCATTTAGACTCAAGTGTGTAAGTCTCAAGTCTGCTTTAACAACTAGAAATCCTCTTTTTTTGATTTTGTGCTACAGGAGAAGGAAAGTATTGCCAAGTGCATCACAGACCTGAAAAAGCTGGCCCAAACTGCCAAGGCCACTGCTTGACCTGCTGTAGTCCTCAGGGAAGTCCCCCCCACCCCTGGACAGAAGTGACCGCTGTGTCATTGGCACCAGCCACGCTTCATCCTAAATCTAAACTAAGACATAGATTGTCTCACGTTTGACTGTATATACATGTCCATTCAAGTAATAATAATAAAAACGTTCAGTTGTATACTGTCTGTCTGCAGAGTGATTTTTACTGACAGTAGTACAGACAACTGCTCCTGAGTGAATGTGGTTTTGCAGCGCCATCTACTGCAGTAAATGCATTTGAGAATCTTGTCTGGTGTCTTTAAGGGTGTTACGGCTGTGAGTTGTAGAGTAGTTAGCTGGTTATCTTTACCGTTTTATGAAGCACTGGATAAATGTAATGAAACTTTAACAACTTCTGGGGAAAAACATTTTGATGAAAATGCATGAGTTCTTGCCGTTCAGCTAATAGAAGTTCTTCGGTTAATCCAGGACTGATCTGTACGAATATTATCTAATATAAATATAATCTAATCTGCAGTTTTAGCTGTGTTTGTGTTGTGATAAGTGCTGAATGCAAACTTTCAAAATCTAGTAACTTCTAATAACCGCCTGTAAAATGTAGCTGAGGTGTGACGGCATAATCACGTTCTGGTCATAAAAAGAGCTGGGAGTATGTTGAGTTACTTACTTTGAGCCCGGGACCTTTGATCAGTGGGATAAATACCGGGCACGCCTCAGCTTCCGAGGTTTCCATGGAATATCCTGGGATGGGGTTAAAGCACAACATGTAGCCCACAAAAGGAACTTCTTGAAGGGGCTGGCCTCCAGCCTCTCGATCATTGTGTCTGTGGACTTTATCCCCTGGCTGCTATGAGCAGGAAGTCTTGGGATGTTTGCTCTCCATTACACGAGTGAGAGATGCCTGGACCATAAACAGGATTTAGGGACCAGGCCCCAGAGCTGAACTGAGGTTTAAAAACGGGGAGACCACTGACAGGTAATGTCTGAATGAGCGAAGGATAAAGGTTTTGTCGTAATGGACCACTTTGACACTTTGAATAGTTGAATGGGATCAAGCTCGACAACCATGACCATATTTTACTCCTGACAGAAGTGACCAGTTGGTGGATGTGCTTGAGGTACAGTATGTACTATTACGCTTTTGTAATCTGGTTGTCAGTAGCTGATCACTGTCTTGCTCCTAGGAAGTCACAGGGGATCTGGAGACTGAGGAGTTCGTCAAAAGACCGAACTCTAGATGTGTAGAAGTTAATGCTGTGTCACTGAGTACAGCAGTTCATGTTAAGTATAATCTCTTTTTTACCTGTTGGATATCGCTCATCTCTCTGCTTTAGAGTATATAAATCTTGAGTTTGGATTTCCTGGCCTGTGTCTGTGTCTTTAATAAAATATGCCGTGGGCCATGCTGCTGTGCTCTTACATAAAAGTACTGCTGCGTATATGTCAAAATATACTGAATACAAAATAGGATATAATAGTGCATAAAATATATAAGTTGAAATATGCTGCATACAATATAAGATGTGTCAATTATTACCTGCGTGTGTATTTGTGGAGAACGTTAGTAACAGTAGTAAATACTAGACTAAAATTACAAGGTGCGTAATCTTACATGTGTAAATGGAAACAATATTGTTTGAAATCACTGGCACATATTTTCAGACAACCTACAATAGACCCCTTGCTGTTTATATTTCATATTTACTATAAATTGGTTAAAAACAGCTTAATTGAAATGGTCCCATAAAACTATTTTTTGCATCTCAGTAAAAAATAAAAGCTATGGAGACTGTAATCATATGTGGCATGTTGCCAGGTGGTGATCAAGGTAACCTGGGAATTAGTTACTGATGTGTACATTCCATGACCAAACTGAAAAATTTTTGTTTAAATTATATCATTTCCAGCTTGTAAAGTTTGGTTGTATGATTGTCATTAAGTCTCACAATTTTGAATAGTCTGTACTTTAGAAAGTACAATGTTATTGTTCATTGTTATTATGTTCATTGTTGTGGTCTGACCTGGAAGGGTACAAAATGTAAATATTGAATTTATTTGATTAAGATTGGGAATATATGATAGGTTTAAAGTGATATTTTGAAAATATTTTAATGCTTTAAGATGTACTACACCTCTTTAAGATGTACTACACCTCCCTGGATCTATGTATAATGGGTGTATGTATACTGATATTATGCATTTTGTCAAAAGTAAATCATTCATGCTGCCCAGGTCTCATACTACTGTATTATATCAGCAACTGAAATGACACACCCTGGATAAGGTCTTGTAATGCCCAGGTATTACAAAGTATATAAAGCATAATGTCTGAAAAGAAATATTTACATTTTCTAGAGACTTTCCTCAGTCAACAGTGCTTGTGTCAAAGCTTGGCTATTTTGGTCCATTTTAATGCCACTGTTACCTGCAGAACTTCATCATATGCGTAGCACTAAACCAGGGAATCGGGTCGTCGGGATTAAAATATGATCCAGCAATTGCTTGTTTGCTCACAGCCAATCAAAGACCAACCCTGGGGGCCCTGGTTTTTGGATAAACCTCAATAGCTTGTATAAGACAGGAACAAGGGGAGCAGAGTGAGAGTCCAAACTTATTTCTTAACTTCATGCAAAATCTTTGTATAATGCTTACCTAAGATGTCTACTGTAATATTTATATGACACACCAGGACATGTAAAACTAAATGAATCATTAACCTGCAAACGACTGAAGTGTAACGAGTAAAGGTCTCTGCCCGCCTGCTTTTAGCTGACTTCTTCCTGGAGCAGGAAGCAAAATGGATAGCAAAAGAAAATAATGATTCAAGACAACATCAATAAACAATTATGCTGATGATAGTAACAATGATAGTCATCATCATTATTACAACAGTCACAATAATAATAACAACAACAACGATTATTATTATTATTATTATTATCCTTCTTGCATCTTGTAATATGTCTATAGAACCGGGTCCAAACAATGGTCCTTGGGTGTTATAGGATAGATTGTCTTAAATGTACTTTGCAAAATGTATGCTGTTCCTAGGAGGGTTATCTTCTGTACTTCTTGGATGTTGATATGGCTTGGAAACCTATTGGTAAAATTTTCCAATTATTATTATTATTATTATTATTATGGATTTGTAGAAGTAGTGGTAGTTGTTTTCAAAGCTGAACATTTCAGAGATGTGGAACACAACCTTTGCATGCTGAAAATATTTTTGGATCTGCTTTGTAATTTTTTTCATTGTGGATTGCATTATATTTCTGACTTGTAATCTCATAAAATAAATATTTTTATCTTGTTGAAATTGAACTGCACCCAAGGCTGATTTTGAAAAGCTTGTTCATTCTTAGTAAATAGTATGAGAGCCTGAATTCCTGTCATGCCATTTCTTTGAATGTTTGACTGGCACTCAGAATATTATAAATACATTGTGTTGCAAGCTGTGTGCACATGTCAGAAGTACGTATATGAAATATGAAGTAAAATACTGATGTCTCTGAAAGTTCGTGTTAATTTGTATGTGTGTCACTGTGTTACCACTAACATTAAAGCTAATTAAAACTGATTCCTCCATAATAAACAGGACTAAAATGAAAGCATGCTAAATGCAAGTCTAAAAATAGTGTAATTTTAGTTTCCTGTCCACACACAGCAATGACCATTTCATTGAATGGCTTGTAGAACAACTCTTGAACTCTGCATTTCTATCCCAAAGCAGAACAACAACAACATCATCATGAATAAAAATAAAAATAGTAACAATAATAACATAGGTGAGCAAATACAGAAAAAAGTGAAAGATAGATGGTGAAGAAAGTGGGAAAATGCCTCTCTGTGGGCACATGGAGTCTATGTTGAGGTGAAACTCTCTGGGGTCATACAGGAAATGCCATTCTGATTCTTTCAGTGTGGCACAATAGCACATTTGTTGAGTGTTGTGATGCTGATTGCCTTACATTGCAGTTTGATGATGAACTGACTCACCTTAATGCACCTTTGCAGGTCTGGACCACCAAAGTTCCAGGATGTACAAGATCAACGGTGCCTACCCCTATGACCTCAGTGATGATGGAGGTTCTATCCAGTCCAGGTAAGTCTGTTGGAACAGTTGCTATTATTATTAGTCATGAATGAGGCTGGAGTTTATGACCTTCAGCATTTCATCTGAAGCGTGTTTAGCTCGGTTAATCTTTACCTAAATTAATTGTTGATAACTGATAGTTGTGTAAAACTGAATTCCTGAGATAACACACTAAGTCCTAGATGTGAAAGATGTGAGGACCCTCATAAAAAGCGGGATGTTTAAATAAAATCAAAAGAATAGAAAACATCATTGAAATGCCCAAACACACCATGTATATCGCCTTTGACACATTCGCAGAGGTGCTTCAGAAAGTAAAAGTCCTACCATGTATTTGTTCTAGCCATTCACTAAACAAGGTTTTTTAACTAATTAGCTTCTCTACCTGGCTGAGGAGTTCTGCTAATTAAATTCAGCTGGTGTAGTGCATGGGTGGAACAAATATGTGGCAGGACTTTTACTTTGCAGTGTCCACCTCTGCACACTCGTGTGTATATTTTCATGCTTCCATTGTGGAAAGATAATTCGCAAAATTCGCAAAATGTTTTGACAATATCTTGTCTAATGTTTTTAATTTAATTTTGCTATATAGTACTTTTACATAAGGGTATATTCAGACATGCATAGAGTAGAATCATACTGATTGTGTATTCACTCTGGTTCAATGTAGCTGAGGGCACTCAGGGTGATGTGCTTTTACAAAATGAGTAATAATGTGTTATGTGGGCGTATGGCGCCTAATTGCTTGCTCCTCCTGCAGACGTGCGATTGGAAGTTCCGCTCTATAAAAATGGCGTAGTTCCACGTTGTTGGGGAAGCCACACTGCATTGGAGCGACGGTTCGCCTCACTGCTGTTGTCATCAAAGCCGCGCTCTCAAAATGAGCATCTGAGTTGACGGCCTGAGACGCAAAGGCTTGCTTTCCGGGAGCAATGCCTTGTTGTTAACTGACCCGCTTACAGCCGGCATTGGTTGGTTTGGCAAGCAATTCGGCGCCATACGCCCACGGGACGTCCTGAAACGTAACAGGGAGCATAAAGAACAGAACAAGGCAAAGCACAGGCAAAACACATACAGGGATGTAACACAATGTAATGGGAGCTATAGTGTGTTCAGTCAATGTGCAATAGCAGTATCAATCTTGTATCAATATCGCAAGTCCCAGTAATTCCCATTTTCTGTGTGTCTGTGTATTTCAGTGGCTTTTCGCTGGACGAGCCATCCTCGCTAAGGTCCAGTTTATCCAGACCTAGTGGAAAGTCCATATACTGTGAGTAAATGAGCTTATGTTGGTCACACACAGTACAGTGAGTAGTGAGCCCATCCAGGTTACATACAGTGAGAACCAACTGTAAGCAAGTGAACACTGACACTGAGCAGGACATATACCAATGTACATATACCAATTGGACTGAGCATTTCCAGGTCCAGCCAGGCTTAACAGTGAATATTGACACAATTGAGGACTGACTCTAAACAGGTCACTTACAGTGAGCACTGACCAATATGTATTTTGTTCTGTGTAGTTGTTTGCTTCCTTCCTTCTATTGCTCCTTATCAGGCCATGTAATGTCAAGTGATGGCTAGCCTTAAGCTAAGCTCTATACCCATTCTGTGAGAACAGGACTCAACCTGACCACAGCCAGTACAAACCGTTTCTACCTGTCTACCTGTCTGTCATTCAGTTGCAGAGTATATTTTGAAAGGTTCTCACTGATGGGCTGATGAATACTTTTTAGCAGAATATTCATTTGTGTTATTTGATTGGAATGAAATTTTGACATAAAATTCTGAGTCTGAAAACATTTTTATTGCTGAATGCATGCAAAAACACATCTGACATGAGTTACTTTGTTCTGTGCATTTAAGCATTCCATGTAGTTGTTTTTGAGCATTAGACTATTATTATAACGCATGTGGGTGTCATTTTGCCATTTAGTGCGGAGAAAGGAATATGCGGACTCCATAATCAAACAACCAGGGAATTTCCAGTACAGAGTGGAGGTAAGGCTACAGTTCCCTGCTGACTGGTATCATCCAGCTTCTGTAAGCTTTTAACTACTCTACTGGAATATTTGTCTTAAATGGAAGACAGAAATGTGCTTTACTTCCCTTGGTTAAATGGGGTAATATTATCATGACCGACAAACCATGTTAAAGACTGTGTAAATCACATAGATTCGCTGGTTATGAAGAATATAATTCCAGACCCATACACCCTGTGATATAGTTGCTGTTTCCTGCACTCTGCCAAGGAGCAAATTTTGACCCCATCACCCCCCCCACCCCCCCCTCTGCCTCCCACCCTCCTGGAACAGCAAAAGTCAGTCTCAGTCAGTGTAGTCAGTGTGATTCCTTATGGGGTTACTAGCTCTGGAAGCATGTCAATTATCATTTGTTGGTATGCCTAATCTGTCTTAATCCCCACTCCCCACTCAACCCCCACCCCCAACCATCCCCCCCCAGCACCTCTTCACATGTGAGGTGGACGGCAGAGACATCCGGGACCTGGATGACTGCATAGAACAGCTCAAGGTGCTGGATGCCAAGGGCAAGGTGTGGGGACAGGACATGATTCTGGAAGTGCGGGATGGCTGTCTACAGCTGACTGACATTGAGACCAAGGTGAGGCTGAGGGCCACAGTGAGGCTGGTAGCAGGTCCATTACACCAGATTCATCATGTTAATTGTACTAAATCTCTCGTACAATGATTATGATTGTGGCTGTGAACACTGTAATGGATAATATGGTTAAATTGATTGTAGTTATAACAATGATGATGATGATGATGATCATTATTATTATTCTTGATGTTGTCATACATCACCATTACCATTTATAAATGACCTAATCCAGGCCATTGAAAATGCTGGAGATTAAAACAACAGACTTCTGGACCAATTGAGAATTGAGAATACATATCATACATATCAGGTCTTTCTTAAAAAGAATTATATTTATAATGCAATGTTTTTAGCCTGCATCAGACTGAGGAACAACGCCAAAGTCACATGTGATGTAGACCACAGTGTCTATTGATGTTCCAGCTTCCAGTTTCCATGATATAGTATCTGTGTTTGCATCCAGGTGCATGGTTGTACATGTGCACTTTGTTTTAATGAATGAGAATGTAATTAAAAGTAGAGCCAGAGTTATGTTTTCAAAATGCTTTGTAAGTGAGTGTCTGTATTCTTCAGTTACAAATATTCCCTGAGTCTCTTTGTTGTCTCTGCCTTCCTTTCCTGTTTTTCTCTCTCCTCCTCCTCCCCCTCCCCTCTTTCTCCTATTTAGGAGGAGCTTGAGTCCCTGGGTCTGGAAAGTATTGTTGAGACGAAGGCAGTGCTGGACACCTGCATCTACAACTCCATGCTGACAATCACAGTGCGGGATCGCGCCAAGCGGAAGACCAGCATCTTCCTATTCCAGTGTGAGGACGTCAGGGTGAGGGAGCTTTAGTGTTTATAACCCTGCGAATCTCCAGTCCACTCCCATTCACTATCCTTACAGCAATAGACAGGGCAGAGTTAGGGTTAGGATCCCTTTATTAGACTCCAAGGTCTAACTCTGGCAGGTTTAAATATACATACAGCACTGACATATTCCAAGGTTAGCTCTCAGGTAATCATGCTGTAAACAGATCAGTACAAAACTGGAGGGTATTATTTTGGAATTTTGATTAAACTAGGGGGGGTGATGCCATGTCCTATCATTCTCTCTATCACTATTTTGCAGGCAGAACACATCAAAATCGACCTCGAGAGAGCTATTCGACTCAGGGGAGCTGACACCAGGGATAGGCATGACAACAGGTACAGTTACACTGAGAAGTGAAGTGAACAGCAAGTAGCAGACAGTTTCCCTTAAAAGCCAACACAGTTGGGCCTAGTGCATTATCGGGCAACGGTCGTAGAGAGGAGAGTCTGCCACAATGTTCGATAAAAGTGCCACAAAGGAGAGTCCAGCACACTGTTGGCAAAGCTGCCACAGTAAGATAAACCAGAGGCATATCAAGTGGTGTCCCGAAAAAGAGACATCAGTGAAACATCAGGGAGACCAACGCAGAAGAGACCCAAGGAATTCCATGAATGGCTACACACTTATAGTTCTTCCGGTACACAGGTGTGCTCAGCACATCAGGTGGAGGTGAAGCTCTGTAGCTTCAGATACAGGTGTTTCTTGTCTGGTTAATGATTAAACCGTGTGAACTTTGAGGGTTTCGGTTGTTGGGCAACCTACTGTAACAGGAGCATTATTAAGGTTGCGTCTGGACTTGTGACTTGGACGAGTTCAAACTATGGGTGAGGACACGTAATCTTTACACATGGAACCTCACCCTGATTTTATTCCCGGTTAAATGCTCTGCAGTGATGGCAACAATATCACTCGATGAATAATCAGAGGATCTTTGGATCTTCTTCCCTCTACCACAGTGGCAATCTGGACAACATAATTAGCATAACAGGAAGTTTACAGAACTCTGGACCAGACCCCATGGGCAGATGGACTCCTCCAGGTCAACCCCCGTCACAGTGGACCGACCCAGATTATGGTGAGCCAATGGCAAGGGAACTGTGTTTAATGGCAGGTCTAAATGCTTCAGTAGCAGGTTGAGCAGTGGAAAATGCTAATATTCTACTTGTCGAAAAAATGGTTAGGTATGGCAAGAAGACATTGATCCTGTCTGGTTTATGATAATTCTGTTAGCTGATACTTGCTTTCTCTAGATATGTCAATATGGGTTAGTTTAGTATGTGCAGCATGATGTACAGTACATTATGGTTTTCAGAAACTGGGATGCTAGCAGCCTTACAGGTACAGAATGTCTCCTTTGGCATAAACTGACAATTGGTAAATGTTATGCCAATTTTATCTTTTATATAATTAATTATATCTTTTTATGTGTCATTCTAGAATGCAGAACTGCTCATGTTCATCTGAGTACTGACTAGCTGACTAATGATAAAGCAGACATACATACTGACGTAAAAAATGTGCACATGCTCGCCATGCTGCATAACCTTACATTGTTTACTTTTGCTCAGTTTGCATCAGTCACTACAGTGTGTGTTGGCAGTGAAACAGAGCGCTATTAGATCTGGGCAGGAGTCCATAATAAGCAGAGGTGTGGGTTTGAATACCAGCTAGGCGATAGCAGCATGAAAATATAAGTATATAAAGAATATAGAGATATGTGGAAATGTAAGCAAGAAACATCAATCCCCCCCGACCAGGTGATGGTACAGACGAGTGATTGAGACAAGTGATTGTTCCCCTGTGTGTGTCCCAGAGGTGAATGGCAGCCTCCCACCCCCTAGGGAGGATCCTGAACCCCATCCCGAACCTGAACCTGAAGCCCAGGAGGAGGAAGAGGAGGAGGAGGAGGAGCCACCGCCACCGCGCGAGTACACCGAGACCGACAGGAAGGTGGTGAGTGTCTCCCTGTTGGTCACAGCCCAGCCTAATTGCAGCTACTCACCTACCAAAACTGTCCACTACATCACCAGGCTGTTACCTTAACAGCAACCCAAAATGCTTTTCTTGTTTCTGCTTTGACTCCATGTTGAATTATTTTAAAATGTTTGTCTCCAGACTAGGCTCAGTTACAACTATGAAGTTATCCATATACAGTATAGTGGCTATGCAGGTTGCACATGCAGATTCAGGGCACAAAAAACAGTGTTAAAATGGGAGTTCATTCATGTTATGTTCCATAACAGTACCGTCAGAGCAGCACTGTGGGATGGGTGACCGGTTTCTTCATATATCTTCATACACTTTTTAGTTCTTATGTATCATTTTGTTTGTCATTTTGCAGGACATCTTGAACCACATTCTGAGTGACGTGGAGCTCTTTATGGGCAGGGTGTCAGAGGTAGCGCCTAAAGAAGACAAGAAGAAGAAGAAGAAAATGATGATGTTGAAGAAAAGCAAAAAGAAGAAAGGTGACAATTGCTCTTTCAACCTTTATTCAACTGAAGAGGTGAACTGGGATCCGGTTTCATGGACCCACCACATTTACGGTGGGCAGGAGACAAGACGAGGGTTCACATTGGCTGTCCATTTCTGGGGATGATTGGGTGGTCAGTCTAAAAAAGTCTGTTAGCTGGGGAATCTTTGGAGCCCTCAGTGAGTCAGGACCTCAGTTTGACTCTGTTACATCAAAAACATCACCTTCCACAACATTTTAGGTCCAGAGAGAAGGTACCCTATTGGTTAACCAACACCAGTTTTCCTGTGGGGTTCTCTCACTGGTACTGACAGGGCCTCAGTATTGAAAAGGATGCTGTAAGTGGGTCCTGCTACTGGTTGTAACAGCTCACTAGGATCTATGTATCTGTTCACTGTTCACTGTTGTTCACTGTTGTTGTTGCACGGTTGTGTATATGCTACTTTCATTTGTGACAGATACTTTTGATGAATGTAATACCCGTGTCTCTTTCTTTTTAAGACATTGAAGGTATGCCTCCTCCTGAGGAATTTGCATCCTGTCTGCAAAAAATCAAGTATGGATTCAACCTCTTGGTACGTTTCACTGGTATACACACTGCGTGGACAGGTGTGGAAGGTATATGAAAGACCTTCAGTGGGCATTGGCTGCACCTCTTATCCTTAAACTCTGATCTGAGGAATTTTGTTGGTGAGCTTTGTCTCAATCACAGATGCAGACGCAATACTTACCTGAATCACTAAAGAGGTATCCTTCCAGTATTGTAAGATTACAGAAATGTACTCAAAATTTCAGAGCATACTGAATGTAAATGCTGGTGCTTCGCCCTGCTCAAATGTGGAGCATAACATGGGTCCATGTAAAGTTGTGATGTGAATGATAAAAATCACATCAGTGTTACCGTATATCACACTGTAATTTGTATATTCTGCATGTAAAACTACCACAAAGGAACTCAAAGATAGTGTCCGTACAATACATCAATGGAGGTATGAAAGGCATATAAAATTGAGACAAATTATTCAATGAAAAGACGGAGATTAATGTGGAAAAATAGATTCTGGGTCTCATATCTGAGGTTTTTCAGCTTTTTTGAGGAACATTCAGCTTTTTATTTGATAGGAAATGATACAACTTGCTGCTGCTGGTAAATTGATGCTGATGATGAGTTTGCAGCACAGAAGTGCTATTGTCTTGAGATGGTTGATATTAACTATGATCTGTAATGTAAAACTTCTTTACTGTGATAGGGGGAACTGAATGGTGTCATCAGTAATCCCAATGCTCCTGAGTTCATCCATTGCTTCTTCTCCTCGCTAGAGTTCGTAAGTGCTTATTTTATTCAGCTCTCTTGCGTGTATTCTCTTTTTTGTTTGATACTCTTCAGTTTTGACTGGTGATATATTCCAGGTCTTAAATTTCTGATCCAGGTCTTCATACAGTGGTCTGTTCGGTGTCAGATTTTCAAACACACCAAATTGACAAAGGTATAACATCACTGCAGAACAAGGAAATTTAACTTTGGTCAAGCACTTCTTCGGCTCTGATGGAGATAACTTTTAGCCAACAGGTGATTGAGTCCAGGAATAACAGGTAATTCAAAGTCAGTCCAGTAAATCACTCCAGCTAAATAATCAAGACGAGTAGAATTCAACACCAGACACCTGTGTGGCCTCCAAGAGCCATACATGACTAGTCTTGCTGTTGAGACACCAATCAGATCAAGGGATGGCAAGTCCCGTCCTGGAGGTCCAGTAGGTGATGACCTTTCAATTAGCGACATTTTTACACCGGAACACCTGATGAGGTCACCATTTACCAAAATAATGACCTCATGTAAGCAAAAGGGGAGACAGAACTGAAACCACAATTACCTGTAGATTACCTGTAGCTCTCCAGGACTGGAACACCCAGTGCCTGAATAAGTTGCTCGTGCGCTCGAAGGTGGTTGATGAATTGGGAATATAACGTTTCCTCTGAGGAATCATTGGCTTCTGGTCTTTCTTCAAACTCAAGCCTTAAAGACTCATCTGGAGTCTTTGGTTGGATGAGGACCTGAGTTGCTTCTTGTTTCAGATGTTAATCAGCAGCTGGTGGGCAGGGCTGCGGATCTCCAGGACCAGGAGTGGACAATACTAAAAATACTCAGGCCTCACCATTCCCTTTCATCTCTCCCTCTCCTTCTCCTAGTTGGTGCCTCATTGTTCCCCTGACCTGCCTCCCTCCATAGTCTCCCCTCTGCTGACAGAACAGTGCATCAGACTGCTAAGTGAGGAGGCCAGCCAGGAGGAGGACCAGCTCTGGCAGTCCCTGGGGGACGCCTGGAACATTCCCGAGTAAGACGTCCCGCCCAGGGCTCTCCTGCCTGGGATAGGGAGATGCAGAACTGCTGTGCCCAGTGCTGGCATGCTTGGCTGGCCACAAGTTAACAATGTCGTGTCTTATAAGAACATTCTCATCTTGAATTTCCTCGATGTAAAGGAGACAGCCATTCACAGCAAATGAATGAAACAGAGAAGAATGATGGCCCGGATGAATGAAAACTCCCCCACATTGTCTTTATGTCATAAACGCTTGGTCAGATCTGCTGATTGTTTTCCCCTAACTCTAATGTCAAGCTTGATATTAATCTACGGTCATTTTCACAGTCTTGATACTTTAGGACAGGAATGGAATGAAACCTGAGCAAATGAGTACATTTTATGTGAGTTCTCACACAGATGAGTTCAGAACAAATATGTGATGTGTGCTCTTAGGTCCAAATGGCCCGATGATGAAGAAGTTCCACCCTATGTCCCAGAGTTCAGCGATGGCTGGGAACCCCCTATGGTGGTCAAGGCTCCACCTAAAAAAAGCCCAGTCCCCAAAAGTAAGGTTCAGAAGTCACCCCCTAAAAGAGAACCACAGCCCCAGCTTAAACAGAGAGAACCTCAGAGAGAACCACAAAGAGAACCACAGAGATTCCATCCTGCACAGGTAAGTACTCTGGGATACATGGTGAAGATCTAAGGCTAAAAATCATTATTATAATAAAATGCTATCTTAAAAGGAAAGTGTACAAGCACTGCAAGTGAAAACTGAAACAGTCATGACAGTGAGTGGTATTGTGTATGTGTTGGGTTTCCCCTTTTATAATGGACCTTCCATTAAGTGTTCATCAGCCTTGCTACGTGTCACGCCTTTGGTTTAATAGTGAGGCTCATAATCCTTATACTCTTGAGAAATATTTATAGTAGAACAGGAGTGGCCAAACCTCTCCTGGAGAGCCACTTGTCCTGCATGTTTTAGATCTCTCTCTGCTCCAACACAGCTGATTCAAATGATCAACGCGTTATGAACTCCTGAAGCTGCTGAATAACAAACTGAATCAGCTGTGTTGGAGCAGGGAGAGATCTATAACATGCAGGGCAAGTGACTCTCCAGGAGAGGTTTGGCCACCCCTGTAGTAGAACATTATGTCAGCATCAGGGCACATTGAAGTCAAGGACCTAACTGTTACAGAAATGTGGATCAAAAAAAGTGATTGCTTATTAATTGCCTTATGAACAAAAATCAATGAAGGTTGTTTTCTTTCTTTAAGAATTCTGGCCTGAGGAACCCTCCACAACCACGGTATGCTCCAGAAAAATCTTTATCTTTCTGCTACAGATAAACAGCTGCAGCACAGTCATTAATGCATGCATCAGATGGGGCAGGACAGGAGGAAATAACTATATATTTTTAAAGACCTTAAATACAGTACACTGTAATTCTACAAAGAAGCCTGGAGTCCTGCATGAAAATTGGCTGTATGACGGCTTCAGTGCCTGTCTGTGGATGTTGCTCTCTTACAGAACATTGATTAAATATGTGTGTGTGTGTGTGTGTGTGTGTCTGTGTATGCCTGTGTATGTGTGCGCTTTAGTGTCAACGAGCCTCCGCCCAAATACATGCGGGTGATGTACGACTTCACGGCCAGGAATCACAGGGAGCTGAGCATCATGAAGGGCGACGTGGTGCAGGTGAGCTGGAAGGGCACTCACAGCGCCACCATAGGGTCAGTGACGCAGTGTCAGGTCAGCCTCCATCAGGGCCCATTCACCCAGGACCAAATGCTTCTCGAGTTGCTATCCGTTCCACTCACTAAAGCAAAACAGAGGAACTTGTAGAGAAGACAAACATTTTTTAGGCAAAATGACTCAGTGGATGTCCAGTTTGCTCATGAATTCCAAGCCTTTTGATGTGGCCACAGCATCCTCAGTGATCACAACAAACTGTAATAACTAAGCAATCTCTTACAACTCAAAGTCTCTCACATGATGGTCTGCAGTGCGCAGTATCCAGTGAAGACACTGGGTGGTTTGAAGGCTGTAAATCTTTTATGCACTGGATGCTCCCTCCAGCTGTTAGTAAGAACCTAAGGTGAAGTAACTACAACTAGTGTCTGTTAGACAAAAAAAAATGTGACGTGAAATGTCAAGGACAGAGATACTTGGAATCATGGGAGACTGTCAAACCCATTACATGTGGAAATCTGGGAGCGGGACCAGGTACAAGCTGTATTTGTTTGCGTGCACAGGTCCTGGATCAGTCCAAACAGTGGTGGAAGGTGCGTAACAACCAGCAGGAGGAGGGCTATGTGCCCAACAACGTGCTGGAGCCCATGGAGGGCAGGAGGGTGGAGGAGGAGGAGCCCCAGGTGAGCCCCACGATGGAAGCAGGGGGCCCCTGCATTTTGAGACTAAGAATTTTATTCCCTGAGTATTAAAAATACATCACCATCTTTACAAAAACACATAGAAAGTAACCATTTTAACATTTTAATTCAATATGCATGTCACGTTCTGCACCCATGCAAATATGGATAAAAATCCCCTGAAAATAAAGCAAAGCTACATGGTTGAAATGTTATTTCTTCGGGATTAAAACATTTTACCACTACGTCATCTCAAATGACATCTGTCTTCCTGAAATAGGCGCTTTATTCAATAGAGCAGCATATTGCGCTAACTCTACTGAAGCACATGTGGTCATAAGGCTCCACTTCTAGGTGAACCTTTCTTGCTCATCTTGAATTTGAGCAAAAAAGTCTACCATGATTTGTAAGTGATTCTGGGATATCTAAGTTTTGACTTGGAGCTGTAAGTGTGTGTTTTGTCTGTACCTGTGCATTCTGGGATAACTAACATCTCCACCTCCTGTCAGGAGGTGCAGTCTGTCCCGGTCCTGACCAAGAGGTCCAAACCTAGTGAAGTGAAGGCCTGGCTGGAGTACAAAGAGTTCTCCAAAATGTAAGACACAGGGAGAGATCTTTGAAAATGCATACACAATACTGAATACTGAATGAATTACGGTCATTGATGTTAGCCATTACTACGACCAAAGAATGTGTTGTGAGCTTATACTTAGAACAGTATTGTAAATACTGTATGTGATGTCACGTGATTTGCGCTACTTTAAAAATACAACATCATGTATGTACAGTGCTGGCCAAAAGTATTGGCACCCCTGCAATTCTGTCAGATAATGCTCAATTTCTCCCAGAAAATGATTGCAATTACAAATGTTTTGGTAGTAATATCTTCATTTATTTTGCTTGCAATGAAAAAACACAAAAGACAATGAAAAAAAAATTAAATCAATTATCATTTTACACAAAACTCCAAAAATGGACCGGACAAAAGTATTGGCACCCTCAGCCTAATACTTGGTAGCACAACCTTTGGACAAAATAACTGCGAACAACCGAAACAACCGAGTTTCTTACAATGCTCTGCTGGAATTTTAGACCATTCTTCTTTGGCAAACTGCTCCAGCTCCCTGAGATTTGAAGGGTGCCTTCTCCAAACTGCCATTTTCAGATCTCTCCACAAGTGTTCTATGGGATTCAGGTCTGGACTCATTGCTGGCCACTTTAGAAGTCTCCAGTGCTTTCCCTCAAACCATTTTCTAGTGCTTTTTGAAGTGTGCTTTGGGTCATTGTCCTGCTGGAAGACCCATGACCTCTGAGGGAGACCCAGCTTTCTCACACTGGGCCCTACATTACGCTGCAAAATTTGTTGGTAGTCTTCAGACTTCATAATGCCATGCACACGGTCAAGCAGTCCAGTGCCAGAGGCAGCAAAGCAACCCCAAAACATCAGGGAACCTCCGCCATGTTTGACTGTGGGGACCGTGTTCTTTTCTTTGAAGGCCTCGTTTTTTTTCCTGTAAACTCTATGTTGATGCCTTTTCCCAAAAAGCTCTACTTTTGTCTCATCTGACCAGAGAACATTCTTCCAAAATGTTTTTGGCTTTCTCAGGTAAGTTTTAGCAAACTCCAGCCTGGCTTTTTTATGTCTCTGGGTCAGAAGTGGAGTCTTCCTGGGTATCCTACCATAGAGTCCCTTTTCATTCAGACACCGACGGATAGTACGGGTTGACACTGTTGTACCCTCGGACTGCAGGACAGCTTGAACTTGTCTGGATGTTAGTCGAGGTTCTTTATCCACCATCCGCACAATCTTTCGTTGAAATCTCTCGTCAATTTTTCTTTTCCGTCCACATCTAGGGAGGTTAGCCACAGTGCCATGGGCTTTAAACCTATTGATGACACTGCGCACGGTAGACACAGGAACATTCAGGTCTTTGGAGATGGACTTGTAGCCTTGAGATTGCCCATGCTTCCTCACAATTTTGCTTCTCAAGTCCTCAGACAGTTCTTTGGTCTTCTTTCTTTTCTCCATACTCAATGTGGTACACACAAGGACACAGGACAGAGGTTGAGTCAACTTTAATCCATTTTAACTGGCTGCAAGTGTGATTTAGTGATTGCCACCACCTGTTATGTGTCACAGGTAAGTAACAGGTGCTGTTAATTACACAAATTAGAGAAGCATCACATGATTTTTCAAAGGGTGCCAATACTTTTGTCCGGCCCATTTTTGGAGTTTTGTGTAAATTGATACTTGATTTGACTTTTTTTTCTTTCTCTTTTGTGTTTTTTTATTGCAAGCAAAATAAATGAAGATATTACTACCAAAACATTTGTAATTGCAATCATTTTCTGGGAGAAATTGAGCATTATCTGACAGAATTGCAGGGGTGCCAATACTTTTGGCCAGCACTGTACCATAGGAGACAAGCATGACATTCTGTAGCGGGATGAGAAGTTATACCCTTCATTAGTGTCTATATGTCTGTACAACAGTCTGTGTCTGTCTGTGTGTGGTTCACTCTGTGATTGTGTGCCTGTCCGTGCCGTTCCCTCTCCCTGCATGCGTGTTTGCAGTACGGTGCGCTGTCTGGGCGTGCTCAGTGGCTCCCTGCTTCTCGGGATGACACGCGAGGAGCTGAAGGAGGTGTGTCCGGAGGAGGGGGGGAGGGTCTTCTTCCAGCTGCAGGCTGTCAAGTCTGCCCTGGCGGTGAGTCTCGGGTGCTGAAACATTACATTACATTGCATTACATTCATTTAGCAGACGGGACTTCCAGCACAAAAGAACAGCAATGTATTCATTCACGTTGAATGAGCGACAGTGTCAAACCGGGCTAACAACACTCACAGACCAGAGAGTGTGAGCATAACGCTATTCAAGCCCTACCACGAGTTGACTTGTGCAGCCTGACGAGAAGCCAAGAATACTACCACACATCACAGTCACTAGATGGCAGAATCTAACAGCAGGGTTGTGTGGCAGCAATGTCACAAATCAAATGTAACAAATCAAACACAGTATAACACCCAGTGCTGAAGAGATTTATGGTGCCTTACCCACTCCTCTTCTTTCCTCTGCAGATTGAAAGTGAGAGGGGGCGCGGCCACTCCAATGGGCGCTAGACCTTAGAGGCACAGGAGCAGAGGAAGGGGCGGGGAGATCGCTGCTCTGGATCAGACCAGGATGGCCGCACAACTCAGCCACGCATTCTGGTCCAGCTTTTGGATGTTCCAGCTCACATATACACACTATTGGTTAAAACTACCACTGTACACTCCAGACAGAAATGCCACACTGGACCAACTGACACAATTCTGCAAGTTGTGTTTAATTACTGAAGAACTAGTATTAATTAATGTGCTTTGTGTTGTACCATTCGTAGATGTATGCAGAATATTGTCGTGGGAAAGGTTTGGCTGGATAACATTCATAATGGTATATTAAGATGACCTTAAATGCAGTGTACAACTGCCCTATAGGTTCAGATCATCAGGATCATCAGGAAGATTGCCATATGTGAGGATCAGATATTGTACTGCATGTAAGCAAGCTATATACAACAATGGATGCAAACAAAACTCTTTGTGGAACCATTATTCTCATGATTCAGATTTGTTAATTCTAAATGGTAAATTATTTATGCCGTATATGTCCTATGTTACCAGCTCCTGTATGTACATGTTCCATTGATTATGTATATTTCGATGTTTTGCCATCTTCTTGTTCACAGGGTCTGGGGAAAAGACATTCCTGTAGCACATCAATCATCTGCTGTGACATACAGGACTTTGTCTTCGGAATTTGTTTAGTCTGTCACTAATGAACTGGGAAAAAAACATTTATTGTTATGTTATGCCATATGTCTACAATAGTATCAAAGCAATGACTAAAAGCAAAGTGTTAACCAATCAAACGTCAGTTACATGGAACTGCTCACTTCCTCATTGGAGGCTTCCACAGGAGATCATTTTCTGAGATCATTTCCAAAGGAGATAGTGTCTGATTGACTTGGGCACCAGCACTAATATTTCTTTATCTATAAGCCTTGTCCAGGGCAAGGCTTTTATGGCTTAGCCCTTCAAATTATTTCAAACATCTTGTGAAGTGTCTTGAAATGTTTGTGAAGGATATCTACAATAAAACACTTGGACGAATGTGAAGAACCAATAATCACTATACCACAGGAAAAACCTGCAGTGTTTCGGTTTGGAGATTTAGTTAGGCCATGTTCTACTCAGAGAACTTAAAGGCCTCCATGACAGTCTAAATCTGACTTTGTGAATAAAATGGCACAGGCTGTTGGAGGGAGCTCCCAGTGAACTGGGGGAAATGGCTGTATACTTTATATATATAATCAGGTCCCTGGTAAGAAGTTGAATTGGACACAACTCTTGTTCAAAACCTGAAGATCTGTGTGTATTATGATGATAAAAACACCATATAGGTTAGAAATTTCTAATTTGATCAGTTAATTGATCTTTGTTATTTAGCAATGCCTATTGCTATAGAGGTGAAATAAAATCTAGTGTAGATTCATGGTGAACGGACATTTGATTTTGAACAGTTTAAAGCATCAACTTAAATAATGGAGAAGGAAGGAGCAGGTGAATTCTATTGTTTGCCATCAGTATTGGTGATCGCAGAGTAAGTGGAGGTACGTACCTTCCTGTGGAGGTATTTAACATAATACCGTGCTGCCAGGGCCATGCTGAAGGTAATAACCATCCAGAAACATTATGCTCATTAGATGAATAAACATGCTTTATTTGTTTTCTTTATTAAACATTACACATACTAGCTCATAAGCAGTTGACAGTCTTGTAATCCACTGGCATTCAATTAAAGCTGGTGACGGTAACTACAGTACAGTGAAAAAACCAAAAACAAAAAATGAAATTTAAAATACACTAAATCGTAAATGTGGACAGGAAGGATAGCGGCGAGAGAATTAAAAGCACTGTACACAGAATTAAAAGGTGTGAACTGCAGTGAAGTGGAAATTGACTCGCTGACGTGCACGGGGGGGAAATCCTGGGAATGTGGACACCTCCGCATTCAGTAACAACAGACAACCTGCACCCCGGTTTACAGTAGCAAAAAAAGACAGACTTAAAACAAATAATAATGAAGTGCAATGTGGGATGCATCTTTCTTTCCCTCACAGCAAAGATCCCTCATCTGTTAACATGGGCTGGCTTTTATTCTTTCATGGGCTCAATGGCTTCTGTGTCATGCAGAGAACCAGGCCAAAATCTGTTAGGGCACTTCTGATGAGTGAAGAATCAAGGTCACAATGTTTTCTTATTAACTGAAGTTAACTACTGTCCTACAAAACTTGACAGACACACCTTTTTCCCCTTGTCTGCTGGCTTGCATTCCAAACGCTTCTTCATTTTATTACTGTGTCTGAAGGTTTTCTGATTCAACTCTCTTTTGGAATTTGAAGATTAGCAGCACATATGAAAAGTTAACTCATCAGGTCATATCCTCATGCAGAGCACTAGCCACACTTTGTCTCAGCTTCCTCATACTTTCAGTGTGGAAAACTGCTGGTGTACATGGTAGGGAAGTTTGGGAGTTTTAAAGGGATGCGTGATGTATATCAGAACTATGCCAATTCATTCACAGTGGTAATGATATCTCTGCACTTTAAGTTACGAAGTTTCAAGCATCTGGTACAGTACTTCCATGCATAACCAAGCAGTCTGAACCTCATCCACCTCCTCAGTTTGTAATCTGACCCTCCTTCAGTAAATGATGGCACGCCAGCCCCACAACCAGCCTGATCTTTTCATCTGAGCAAACGGAAAATTACAAAAGCCTCGGAAAAAGCTGCTCTTTCCACAGACATCTCTTGGATCTCTGAAAGGCACCAATAATCTCACGGACAAATGCCTCGTGACCCCATCAATGCGCAGTGCGCATGCGGTGGCGAGTCTGTGGCTTAGAAACCGAACTGAAACCGGAGAGGACGGCCACAAATCCCTCCGGCAGAGGGTGACGCCTCGAAAGGACAAGCCTGACATTTCAGTCAGCTTCTGATGAACGAAATCATCACCATGCACAACACACACGGTGTCACGCTCACTGCTTCTCCCTGTGGTTCTTGGAGTCGCAGTAATCGGAGGACAGTTGGCAGAAAACTAATCCCCCCCCCCCCCAACAGCAATTCATACTTTGCTGTTCACCCCAACAGGAAGGTTTGGCTGGTGATAATGACTCCTTGCGTCAATGACCACAGGATTGTTGGGTTTTAGGCTTAGAGGACATGGATTTGAATGCTCAGTCATCCATGAAATTACTTTGTGCATATGGACACTTACTTAATTAAAATTTTTTGACTTCCTCGAGTTCTATTTTTAATGCCTGCTCCAAACAGATTCATAACTCATCATAACTCTAAACAAACTCAATGAAAATTGCATTTCCATCAGTCTCTAACCCTACCCACTTTCTTTCCAGGGCATATGGTCCTAAATTAAGCTACAAAAGAGGGGCCACAAAATAAAAACAGAAATACAGTATACTTATGAAAACAAAGGTATGGGTTAGTAAGGATATGATAAATAATACATCATTGCAAACTTTTTCATGTGTCAAAACAATTTCAATGGATGAGATGACAGTGAAAAAAATGACTGCACTGAATATAAGAAAAAAGGCGCAAGTATGGCACCAGCTGGAGGTATTTCAGCATGACAGATCTCGTACGTGCAATTATGATACTGTGATTCCTTCAACCACACTCACTTCCAGCTCAAACCACGACCACTTACACAGAAAGAAATATACCAACCGATACGCTGGGGTAAACATACACTCCAGTACCCCTCTGAAAAAACAAATTAGAAACCAGCACAACCACTATGGTACAGAAAGAATTATCATTTAAAAACAAAACAAAAAACTTCAATGTTTTCACAGTGTCTTTTTAGCTCGTTTGCAGAGGGCTTCGGTCAAGTTCACTTATTGTTTGGGTTTGGTTTCACAGGATGTGCAAGGATGTTGCTCTCACCAAATGCTACAGCAGGGCCTCTGAGCCAATCAGAGGGGGACTGGATCATGTCTGCCGCGCTCAAAGTCTCGCCCAGATTGAAGAATCAACAATGGCAGGCCCACAAAGGTGTGTGTGAGAGGACCAGACCCTGACAAACCACCACCACAGAACTCCCTGCGCTCTACAGCGATTAGCGGAAAAAGGGTGGATCCTCCCACCCTCCTCCAACACCCCAAAACAACACTCCATTAACTTGACTGCATCACAGTTGAACATGCGCGGGTTATTCAGCTGTGACGAGGCCCCCGTTTCTGAGCACTGATAAAATGTCACAATCGCGACTCCTGGGAAAAGTTCACTAGAGTACCCACACAGGACAGAAAATAAAGTTCCACTCAAGTAACAAACGTTAAAAAAGCAAATCTTTCTCTTAACAGATCATGTTTAGAAAAATATGCAAAACCAAGAAGGAAACCACAAAACATAAAAAAGTTAAAACACTGTAAAACATTCAATCTCCTTTGAAAATCTACCCAAAAGACACAAGCAAAATGAAGGGGCAATAATAATAATAATAATAATAATAATAATAATAATAATAATAATTATAATAAAAGCACTGGGGCCAACAGGTGAGCCACAGTACCTGTGTTTATATTATGTACGAACGCAAAGTAGAACTATCTATAACAAAATCATTTTCAAATACAATATAGACATTGATATAGATTTATAAATTGCTCTTCTCTATACCTTTTTTAAAAAAATACTTTGTATTTTATGCAAACTAAAGAGGCTTTCTACAGGCTCAAAGCTCAGGGCTGTTGAGCTACTTGGCGCCATCTGAGAAGGGTACCCATAATGCATTTGTGTTTCTCTCCCATTAGCCGTATCCTCTGTACATACAACTTTTCCAGTCTGAGGGGATATCTAGTGCTCCTCAGTTATGGGGGATATCTTTTGGCCGTACTACCTCCCTGAATGTGATTTGCAGGTTTAAAACGATCACTCAGTCACCCAATTTTCACTTTTGCTTATGAGAGAAACTGTGCCTTTTTATTTCAGTCTCTGCTGCATCTGAGTGACCTCCACCAGCAGTCTCCATCTAAAGAAAACCTTGCTGTGGTTGTCAGTCTGAATTTTAATGCGAGCTGAATCAGGTGCTGGCCTTCAGGTCACATTACCTTGATGGCTGGTGAGTTAATTTAAATGTCTGTTCTCGTGTGCCAGGGCCGACTGAGAGCAGAAGGTGGCTCTTCTGAGAGAAGAGATGATTTTTGACAGCACTGATGTCACCCCTCTGTAAAGCACACCTCAATGGGAGGTAGAGTTCCGTGTAAAAAAATATCCTCCGAAAAAACGTGGAAAGCTACCGATTTATAAACAATCACAGAATGGGTAGGCAGGTCTGATATGTGCGGCGTACGAAACCAGTAAACCGATAACCCCCGCTGAACAATCTTGCCGTCTAACTGTATAAAGGAACGTGGTTGTGCAGAACCAACGCCGGAGCCAAAACATTCACAAATCTGAACTATGCAAAACCAATGCCCTGCAAGCGCAAACAGTTCTCTTCACGTTGAACGGAAAGTGTGATGCCTCGATACACGTTGCCATTATCCATCGCCGCTTGAGGCCAGCTTGTTCGTTAGGTGAGGAGGAGGCTTTTGCCGCTGCTCTGAGACCTGGGGGTGCAAACCGGTGTTGGGGAGGAGGCTAGAGCCTGACGAGCCGCCGCCTCGCGATATGAAGCTAGTGATAAATTCAAAATGTCCTCTCTGGTGTCCCCCTTTGCCACATCAAGGGCAGGGCATGGCCCCAGGGCACTCAGTCCAGTCCATGCACCGCTAGACCTACGGCATCAGCCGCATGCAGCAGCGTTGGCCAGCCCTTGTTGCTTCTTCATCTTGCGTTTGTAAACAGTGTTTCAGTTCCTTGTGTTGTCGAGTTTTTTTTTTTTTTTTTGACAGGAGGGAAGAGGTCTGCCATGCAAACGTGCAGAGAGGATGCATCACGCAAAAAAAAAAAAAAAAAAAAGGAACAAGGCAGCAAAGAGGAGGGTGGTCTTTCGCCACGGAAGCCTCAACCTGAAAAGACGCGCCATGCACTGGGGAGAGACGCCAACTGGAATCAAGGTCTCCGTCTTTTCAGCTCTGAGGTTCTAAAGGGCCGTTCTGCACCGCTGTCACGCTGCCACCGAGGACGCATGCAGGCAGACGATGAACTGGTACGTTTCGACACCACGTAGTAAAATATGTTACCCAGGGTGCCCTGCAATGGCGTCACATGACGCCTCTTGAGGTACCCGGCTTCAAGAAAACCGTGTGCTTTCCTCACTCGGAGAGCCGTAGGGCCGACTGCTGTAAACCCATGAATAAATGAGCTAAGGAGCAAGGATGTTTCAGCATCCTTGGAACTTTGGTGATTCTCTCTGGTATTCGTCCAAAACAAAGAAACAGAAAAAAAGATATCAAAGTCTGGGGATGGAGACAGTTCTGACACGCCACACCTGTCACCAACAAAAAATACATTTTTTTTGTTAACGGTTTTAATAGATGCGGTCAAGCTTAGCGTTAATACGAGGAGCAGTCCCAGCAGGTGAGGAGCCAAAAGTAAATAAAAAAAAAAAAACGAAGAAGGCACATGTGACCTTGGCCGTAGCAGGGACTACATAATGCATGCAGCAAGAACTGGCTTGGTTGACTGGGAGGTCCTCAGTATTCTGTCATACAGTCACATCACCTACAAACACACACTCACACACACACAGGGGACCGGTGGACATGCAGGAAAGGACATTGCCATTCTCCAAGCTCTACGGACACCCAATCAACACGGTGATATCTGAGGTAATAGTAACAGGGTTATGACAAGGGTCATTCAGTGTTTGTGTTGCACTAACCGTTTAGCTGAGGCTTGTGACAGCTCAGGCATATGAACCAACCAAACTCATTATGAAAGACCCACATATACACATGTGTATACGTAACCATTTTAATCCAAACTCTCCCACAATCAATATTCTATCAATATTTGCAGTCAGAGAGAAGGCTATTTGCACAATGCTCATCTCATGGAATGTAGACCCCTCTGGCTTGGTCCCTCAATCTCTGTGATCTTTCTAAACATAAAACATGAGCATCTCATGGCGTTTTCGTCAAAATGCAAAAAACTGTTTGTGGTGCATTGCTTCATCTCCCTGACGAACATATAGGCCAGCTACTGACGCTCTCACAACTCTGTGATGACGTGATGTCAACATTTCAGAAATTCTGAGAGCCTTATGTGTGAGTTGGAAAAGGCAGAGTGCAAATATGAGTACATGACTGATGAACAGAAGTCAGCCTTTCCTGTGTTTCTGTCTGTATGTGTGTGTGTTCGTGTGTGTGTGTGTTTGCATGCTGTGCGGGAAGTGCTCAGGCAAACAGAGAGCCCATATTCATCGCAGGATGGGTGGGGTCCTCACATGCAGGGTCACATGACAGGGGGAGGGGTTTGGGATTAAGGGGAGGGGTTTCAGACATCAGACAATAGATTGGTTAAAAACACCTGGAGGTTAGAGCCTTCACACCATTGGTTGAGAGAAAGCAAAGGAAAGGAAGTGAGGGGGAAGAAAAGAGGGGGCTACCATTCCCTTTCGTTGCATGTATTAAAAAAAATACATCAAATTCTGCAGCTTTGCCACCTGGCCAGGAGTTTACAAAAAAAAAATCACAGTGAGGAAGAGAGATAAAGGGAGAGAGAGAGAGAAAGAGAGAGAGAGGTCAAAAGAAAGAAAAAAGTGAAACTAAATGAAAAAAAGAAAGAAAGAAAGAAAGAAAAGGAAAACCAGACGACCATGCTACCCTCCTCATCAGAGAGAAGGAGAGGGACCAAAGGAATGGGTGCATTTATTATCAGCACAGCCACCCTTCACAGCAACACAGTTAGTCCATGCTGAGCCACTGGCCCGGGGGCGTGGGGACTCCATCCACCTTTTTCCTTGGCTTTTGGAGAGGCGAATGGCAGGAGTTACAGTAAGGTTCCATGGGTGGCGGCGGTTGGGGGGCAGTGGGGGAGGGGGCGGGGATCTCCTCTCCCTTCTCCCTGTGCTGCTCTGGGATGGGGGGGGGGGGGGGCAGGGAGGGGGCTTAACGTGCTCCCGGGACGGGGGCCATGGAGAGGCTGTCCTCCTCCTCGATGGTCTCCAGCTCCTCGGTGCGCACGGCCTGGGTGATCAGGTTCAGCTCCTCGCACATGGTCTCGTAGCGGTAGGCCACGCGGATGTCTGGCACGTTGGTGCGGCGGATGTCGTTGCCCTCCGGACCCTCCTTGATGTAGTTGGGCCCCAGCCAGTAGCTCTTTGCCTTGGGGAGGAAACACAGTTTTACCCACAGAGTGCATAATCATCCCTGACAGGTACAGTTCTGTTTCTCCTCCTGGCTTTGTTTGAGAGTTAGCCAACTTCGGTTAAATGAAGGTCCTTAGGGGCACTTTTTATTTAGTTGATAGCTTCCTTTGCGTTGGAGCTGTTGTGTTTTAGCAAGTATTCAGCGTTCAGCGAAGTGCACAGGGAGAGTGGGGAGGGAAGGGAGATGGAGAGACAGAAAGAGAGAATCAACGGATGAGGAGAGGACTGCGAAGGAGAGAGACGAGATAAGAGAGTGAGTGGAGAGAAGAATGGAAGCCGGAGAGGAACGGCAGGTAGAGACAGGGATGGAGGTTGGACAGGGAGAGTGGGAAGAAAGAAAGGGCAGGGAGAACAACCAAACGAGAGAGGGTGGAGGGGATGAGGCCTGGCCAGGCACGTACCTTGTGGGAGAAGCCGCTCATCAGCACACTGTTCCTGGCCAGCTCGCACATGTCACAGGAGCTGAGCTTCCACACCTGAGCCGCGATGCTGTACTCCTCCATCAGGGGCTCCTGGGCAGAGGCGGAGACGCGCGCAGAAACAGGCGGACAGAGAGACGAACAGACAGTCAGAGAGAAACAGCTTTGTTAAGGCGCTGGCCATTCCCCGCTCTCACATTCACGGCGAATGCCCCAGGCAAGGTCAGCTTCACAGAGATTTAGTGATACATCAACGTGTACCGCAGCACGGACAACATTCCTGCTGCGGTTATTATTCGTTCGACTGGCAGGCACCCTTCCCCCTCGCTGCTCGGCAGTGGTAGCTGACCTTGGTGAAGTGGAACTGCAGCGGATCGTCTGTGGACAGCGAGACCATGAGGCCGCGGGACAGGTACTCTGGGAGAGGGTTGCGGTGGTAGCTGAGGAACAGGCTGTTGTTGCTGAGGGGCGACATGGCGATGCCGATCTGCGCCAGGTAGTACAGGTACTGAAGCACAGGAGCCTGAGAGGAGAGAGGGAAACAGCAAGAGAGAGGGGAGAAAGAGAACCAGCGAGAGAGAGAGAGAGAGATTGACAGATAGATAGATAGATAGAGGCAACACAAGTCAGCAAGAAAGAGCGAGAGAGAGAGAGAGAGAGAGAGAGAGAGAGAGAGATTAAGCTTTGAATATATCAATCCTAAACTCATGAGACATTCCAAACTAGGGCTGAAATAGATATTTTTGAGCACTACACTGTGTACTCATGCTGTCAAGGCAAACTCTAGCGAGTGTCCCGGGCTGAATTGAAGAGACTCCTAGTCCTCGTCGCCTGGCCGCTCGGCGGTGGGCGTATGTTGAGAAGCTGAGGCCTCACCTTCCTCAGCAGCAGTCCGTGGGAGATGTTCTCCGACAGCATGAAGCCAGACACCAGGTGGTGGATAGGCCCCGCCTCCCCACAGTGAGGGCGGAGCACGAACATGGGAAAGCCCCGCCTCCTGCACCATGAGAGAGAATAAGGTCAGCAATTACAGCAATGTCTGTGTTCTTAAGAACACACCTTGATTGAAAGCCCATTCATCTAAAAAAAAAAACACTGTTCCCCAAAAAACGAACATAGCAATGATCTTTTTATGAGTGTACTTTGTTAAGTGTGGTTTACATTGTACGTTGACGTGAGCAGAGAATGCCTGTGTTGTTCAGACACTCATTTACTGTTTAGGTTTCCCAGCCTTGTATTTATACAGTTTTGACTGTCTCAGTGTTTGCTGTGGCTAACTCGGCACGGTTTACACTGTGTTGGATTTGACTTTTTGCTGAAATTTGCCGTTTGTTGTGACCGGCTCTGTGTTGTGTAACTGATGTCGGCTCTGACGAGCGCGCACTCTCCCGCCAGCTTCATCGTTTGCTGTGATTGGCTCGGCAGCGTCCTACCTGCGCAGGTGGTTGAGCACGGTCATGTTGGCGTACATATAGTAGAGGTAGTAGGAATAGGGGGGGTTTTCCTCTTCGGTCCAGTTGGCTGGTAGAGGGCTGTCCAGGTTGAAGATGTGCTGTTCAGGTTTTGACTCATCATCTACACTGTCAAAGCCCACAACCTAAAAACAGACAAACGCATGCAGTTAATGAAGACCCCAGAGATGCAGAGGGCGAGACTGTAAGATTCTTACACTGAGATTCAAGTCAGGCACCATGTAAGTATATCAACGATCAAAATTCAGAGAAGAGAGTAGAACACTCATTCATTGCCACCGCATACAGCATACATTTATTACAGTACACGGTACTACATATTTAACAACAATTTAGGTTAAGCATTTTGCCCTAGATTTCAGCACCAGTGGCCCTCCTGGGAAAGAAACCCAAAGTAATTTTCAATTAATAGCTCAGTCCAAACTAGCTGACTGATGTGTCGCTGGAGCTCTTTACTGTAATTCTGCTGTTAGGTGTGTGTACTGTAATGGCACTCTAATGTCTGTGTGCTGTGATGGTACTATAGAATTCAGGTGCTGTAATAACGTTGCAAGGGCTACATACTGTCTGCGCTGATGATATTGTACATATATATATACATATTTATATATATATGTACATAGCAACTATATATATATATATATATATATATATATATATATATATATATATACATACATAGCAACTATATGCTGTAATGGTGTTTTAAGAGCTGTGCACTGTAGAGGTGTTTTGAGGAATAAGTCGCTTTGGATGAAAGCATCTGCGAATGTGACAAGTCTCCAAATGAATACATGTAAATGTAAATGTGAACATACACTGTTAAGGTGTTTTAAGGAGTATGTGCGTGATGGTACTGCAACAGCTGTATACCCTGACGGTGCTGTACAGACCGTGTGAGGTAACGGCGCGCAAAGGGGCGTGCGCTGCAAGTGCTCACATGCTGAAGGAAGAGGTGCAGCTCTGGGTGGCTGCGGGGGTTGACGGTGACCTCGAATAACGGCAGGAATATATTCTCCAGCATCTCCTGGAAGTTGGCCAGCTGCTTCTTGGTGTGGTAGACATCACTGAGGGAAAGGAAGGAAAACAGTTGCTATCACTTGAAAGACAAAAATGGCTTTCTCCTGTAGCCCATTGATAAGCGCAACTCATTTAAGGAATGCTCAATGCTTAATGTTTCCCTAAATGTTGTTGTTTTATATTAGTCAATATAATGTAGGGAACAGAATCTCAAAGACACCAAGCCCGAGCACTTGGTTATTTGTCTGTTTTGCAAATGAGTCAATTTAGAAGGTTGTAACTGCTAATGGAGTGTAACTGCAATCAGGAAGGAGCTGAAATGAAATATACAGTACAGTGAAATGATAGCATAGAAATAAGACCACCTGCAGACTGTATCAGACTACTAAAATCAGTGATCTGTCTAAAATAACATAATTCACAGACAAATCCATGTTTAAAATGACTTTTAAAATAAAAAAAGCCCAATACAATATATTTAAATGTAAAAAGACAGGCCAATTTCACAATTCAGTTTACAACATATTTGTAATTTCCAGTGGCATATATGCGATACCATGCATATCCTACAGTGGAAAATGACTGACACATTTTCTATGAGAAAGGGAACATTTGGGCACGTACACTCCCAAAGGTACCGCATTTTTTCTCTGTGTCAGTCCGTCTTTTTACACCAATGGGGCGTGGATAGTACGTGGGTCTGTCATCTCAGATTACGCTTGCGTTGGGCATGGGCGGGAGCTCCTATTTGGAGTACCCTGCTTGCTTCCGTCACCGAAGACCCTCCCACCGAGGCCAGGCATACTCACAAGAGGCGGGGCACCTGGACGAGCCAGCGCACGTTGTCCGAGTACACGCCGTGCTTGACCGCCCACTGCGCCAGCTTGTCCCACTCGTCCCGGGAGCGGCCGTAGATGGACAGGCGCAGCTCCACGTTCTGGTACTTGCTCTCCTCCAGGTCCTCCATCACCTCCTAAATCAACGGCCAGGCACCGGCGTTCAGGGGCGCATTCAGCAGGCGAGACGTCTGCCTGTATCTGTTTGCACCGCCGCGTGACTCTCTGCGGCCTGACGGGGTGCGTCAAAACGCCGATGGCGTACCTACTGCTGCGGCAGCCATCTTTGATGTCGCTGCTAGCAGCTTCAATTAGGCCGTCAGTCGATCTGCGCAAGAAATCTGCATCCCTAGACACCATTTACCATCACCGCTGTGAAAGCTTAACACAACATATTCATTACAGCTCCATTTCCAGACCGGTAAACTGTTTTCGAAAGTGTGCTGCCTCTCCGCCAAACCTGAGAATCAGCAACTAAGGCAGCGCACACTATATCCACTGTAATACTGCTACACAACAATCAGCGGCAATCAGCGCTTTACGCCGTACATTGCAGCTAACATGTAATTGTCTCAAAGTGCTGTCATTACATCACTGCAAGGTGGCGAAAATGCTGTGCGGCTACTGGCAAAGGCAAAGCAACAGACTAGCAGGTGGGAGGCAATGTAGTGCACAGGTCTGAACCCGCTGTAAACAAATACAACGTCAATCTCCAGGATTGCTTAGGATTTCAGTGAATTAGACCTGGATGGTAAGACCTCAAGAGTTCTTGCCAATAGCCTCTTATAAAATAACTGCAGTTCAGAAAAGAGCAACAAATGTGGCAGCATGGAGTTTTGAATTTCTGATATACTTTCTCTGACTACTTGAGTGTTTTAAGGCTATAACATTACCAGCGCCACCACTGCTACAGTTTCATAGCTACCTGTATATTACTTTCATTGTCCGACGTGTGGTTAAGAAAAAGTAGCCCTACCTCATTTTGCTATGGCAACATTACGCGAAACCACAACTGTACTTTGCACTATTATATGTTATACTCACTTTCTATTGCCCTAAATACATAACTGAAACATTTTTTGACTTCTTAATTGTGAGACATCTGCTCAAACACAGGGATGAACTGGGTGCAGCTGCACAGGCATGGTGCTGAATTGTTTGGGTTAACACAGCTGTCTACCTTGATGATGTGTCCGAAGTACTTCCCCTCGATGTGGTTGTCGGTCTTGATGAAGATCTCCCTCAGGATGGACTCCCCAATGGGGTTGTATTTGGCGTTGAACTTGTCGAAACGGTGGAACGTGTTGCGGTCCTGAGAAGAAGAACGGCCGTCATCAGTCCCCACTGGCTTTCTTGTGTTCCATTTTAAAAGACCACACAAATTCAAACATCTGTCTGCTTGTTCTTCACTAGGCAACAGCACAAAGCAACCTTCTGGGACTCATTACAACATACTGACACAACATCTTTTTTGCTTAAGTAATCTCTTTGGCCCAGCACCTGGACAACAATGGAGGTATGCATGTGTTCTGATGGGCACGATCAAATTACTGCTTTGAAGAGATGGACAGACATATTAGTGAAAGTCTAATGATCATGGACCACACTACAAACCCCACTGTCTGTGAGCAGGTTGTGGTATGGAGCTAGCTTTGAGTTTTAGCGTGGAATGGCTGGACCGAGGCACACTTAAACCCGTGTGTAACAGCCATATACCACCCTCCCTGCACTTCCCCCTGCCTCCCTGGCCCTCCTCCTTCCCCCATCGTCCCAGTCCTCACGGCGTGCATGTCCAGGGTGTCCACGCTCAGGTCGAAGGCGGTCAGGTTCATGCTCTCGAACACCTCCATGAGCGTCTGGCCCTTGCCCTTCTCCATGTGCACGATCTCGCCGGGGTACTTCTTCATGGCCCGCTTGATGAAGCGCAGCAGGTGCTTCTGGTTCATGCAGGAGGAGGCGTGGATGTGCGTGTCCACCTGTGGAGGGAGGCAGAGAGTCATATTAAGGCTTGGTCACCAGATGATAACCCAGCTGGGTTTGTGGGTAAATGAAGGCAGTACAATGGGGGAAACTAACACTAAACTAAACATCACTTCTTCAGTTACAATTATGCCTTCAATCTATTTTAATTGACTCAGTTGATTCAGTTAAAGGATATATCCTATTTCTAGCATATAATGCAATGTATTAAATAACGCAAAGCAATCTATGAATTTTCTTGCTGCTGTGGGAATAACTGAGCTACTGTACTACTGAGCAGCTGACATGCCCATGCATTCCACCAGGTGGCAGCACCGTGGTCATCACCCTTTGCTGAAAAGTCTCACACGCATGTGACTGGCACCTTCACTGGACTGAAACGGAATGGAGAGCTGAGTCAAAGTGCGCCGCGCTGCGCTGCGCTGCGCTGCGCTGCGCTATGGGCGAATGGGGGCTCACCTTGCGGATGTTGTAGAAGTCGCGGTGGGGGACCTTCTTCTGCGCCGCCAGCTCCTTCATCTCGTTCAGCAGGATGTGCATCTGGAACTTGGAGCTCAGGTACTGCAGTCTCCGGTAGCAGAATGACTTCCTGTTTGCGGCACACAAAGACGCGAAGTCAACAAAGCATCTCAACAAGGTGGTCATCAACGTGCCACTCCGGATCTGCTCAATGTAACAGCTTCGGGGTTGGGCGTAGTTTAGTTTTCCCCTCTGGTTTTCTGTCAGTAAAAGCTTTGCCCCCTTTGTTAATATGAAGAAGACCTGGGGGTACTTTGAGTCCTGGGCGCTGGATGGTATATTTGCACAAGCGTGGCTCACAGTGAAACACACAGAGTGACAGGGTTTCCCTTGGACTCGTCATCCCGGCGGTGACACTCACACTGGCCCGTTGATGATGAGAGCCATCATGACGTTCATATCGGCGATGTACTCCTGGAGATCTGGGTAGGGTAGGTCCAGCTCTGTGCTCCTGTGGAACAAGGACAGAGCCTTTAGCACATGTCTCCTGCCATACCTCTCACTGTCACATGTCACTGCCTCCCAAGTGCACACATCACGGCTTCTTCGCAGATTCACTCTTAAGCTCTGACTAGCTATAAAATAAAATCAGTGTACCAGCTCACCAAATATATACAATAGTGTTTTTACTTGTTATTTTCAATTTCAGGCAGCTTAAATGCTACCATTCTTGCATGAATAACTCCTTACGACTAGGCCTACCTGGGTGCTGTTTGGAACATGAATGAATTTGATTTCAGTGCCCAAACTACTACTTAGTCAAAGATCCTGTGTAGCAACAGCACATGATATCACCTCATATGAAATGTCTGTCCCTTCTGTTGAATTGAAGAACATTGCTCTGAAACTCGTTAACTCCACAATAACATATATTGCAACCAAAGGTCCTTCATTTTCTGTGCAGCACAACTACATTTCGGAGTTAGGGGGGGCATTACACGACATTAAAGTTTCTGAGTTGCATTACTTTGAAGAGAGAAAATGATGAGACCCCTGATTTAGCTCCCCTACCCAAGCATGATCTTTCATCCCTCTTATGCGTAATTAAATATGTGGAAGTGCACTTCAGGCTTTTATCTAATTAGAGATGTGTTACCTCAGGGCACATGTTAGCACTGTATTTGGAACGGTACAGTCCTTGCATATTGCAGTGCACTTACATGTTGATCTAGGCACACACTTGCAATCTCATCACTAGGTTTGGCACTATGTGGTTAATGGTGTCCTATTTGTGCAACCTTTCATATCTCTTCACGAGATGCACTGTGTAAATCTGGATAAGAGCAACTGCTAAATGATAATAATGTAATGGAATGATTAATATGTCTCACTTTTCCATGGGGCTCTTCTTAGTATAGACATGCATCACGCCGTCCACCATCTTGCAGCCGTAGCCAGTGTCGGGAGGCATGTTTTTGGGGTCCTGGCCCTCGTAGGGGTGCGTCTCTGAGACCGGCGGGTGCACGGGCGCATCTGTGAGATGGACAGCGAGAGGTGAACAGTAATTTTACTTTTCATCACCTCTTCTTAGGATTTATTATGTTAACACTGACAATGGGGTTTAGATTATTAAAAAAGAAAAAAGATTACCAAGCAACCACACAGAAAACCGTTCAAACCACAGTAACTCCAGTATACTATTTTTATAATTACAGGTATGACATCATTGTACACTGCATGAATGTATCCCTGCCTTAGATACAGATACCTTAGGGAAGTCATTAATGAATAACAACTGGAGACACCCATCACCCCACACAGGTACAGCCATGAGAGGTTCTGGCTGTCCCTAACTATTCCAACTGTTCTGTCTATTGTCTTTCATAACTCCAGATATTTGGCTCTTCGCTTCCAGTCCTATACATTCTTCATTCTATATCTAGATGTCCTTCTTTGCTCTCCTCTTGCTCCCAGCCCACCTACAGCCAGGTGTGTTTCTTTAAACCCTGCTCCTCTCATGGTCCCGGTGTGCCTATGGCCAGCTGAGTTTCTGAAACCCTGACTCCTCCGTCTCCTAGCGTACCTGCGGCGACGGGTGTTTCGGGGATCTCCTCGTACACACGGAGCTCCAGGGGCTTCTCCCCCAGCTCCTGCAGGTAGTGGGCAGTGGTTTTGCAGAAGCTCTGCATGGACAGGGCCATGTACTTCTCCCGGATGAAGAGCGCCTTCACCACGCACTTGGCGGCGTCCAGCAGGTCGGTGAAGGGCACCTGGGAGAGGGGAAAGTGGGACCTTAAATGCAACTTTATTCGTATTTGTAGCATCGCGAACAACACTAATGGTTTACCAATACACTCAATTATAAATCAAGGTGATTGATCCAAATGTTTTTAATTCACAGTGAACATTTAGCCACCCCTTATAACCTCGCCTACAAGGCTGGCAATGAAACAGCAAATTCTCTTCTACTACCAAGCAAAGCGCACCCTCAAATGCCTGATGCCTTGGAAGCATGCCATACTGTATAATTTAAAATGAATAATTCATAAACCTATCCGTCAATGAATTAACCACATATCAGGGTTTTTAAAGAATAGCCTAAAGAACATTTCTTTCAATCATAAGCTTCTCCACAGAGGATCACCAATTTGACCCAATGCATCATGGAACACTTTTTTTTACATTCTTCAGTGGACAGAATAGCACCAAGATCAGATTAGCAACAATGCAACCCATGTAGCTCTGGCTAAAGAGCTATTTTTCTCTGATGGAGCTAGACTTTAATGCAACAGATGTTAATTATTCTGAAGTAGAAGCCTATAGTCACAGACATGGTATATAATAAACAGGGATATACTAGTTGGGCCTGAAGCAAGAAAACTGTTGTGAAACAGTACCAAGGAAAGCCTAAAGGTTATTGCAATAAACTGAATGAGCAAAGCAAATTAACTAATGTCATTGTTTCATAAAGGCAGGCCAGTTTGCTGCAATTCTACGGCTAATTGTCGACTACTTGCTGATTAAAAACACAGTAGTGTCGCTAGTGGCTTTTCCTCTGCCAGTATTTGCTAAAAATAATTGCACTAAATATAAATTTCTACATGTAAGACTCGCAGTTTTAAATCAATAATTAGTGGATGAAATGAACAAAATGAAGCACTCAAAAATCCCATTTATCCGGAACTACTATATGAAAAGTCTCCAACAAACTGGGTGTACAGTGTTGCCAAAAGAATATCTTATTTGTCCTGGGAGTCTAATGTCGGGTTTTTGATTAGTTTCCCCCTTATGGTCTTGTTCAATGGTTCAGTGCTAGCAGCGTCAGTGGTCCCTCTTAATTATCTGCGTGGGAGAGGCAACTCTTTACCTTACATCACACCCACACAATTCTCTCGAATTATCACTTTGGACAGACATCCTTATACACACAGCTAACAGGCCAACCTAAAAAACTATTGGCTCCTGCAGAAATGTTGGAATGACACTCATACGGTCTATACGCTGGTCTGGAGCCCACTACATCCAGCTCTTACCCCACACTTCTCCTCTCCTGAGATCGAGACACGCTGGTATTCCCTCTCCACGACCATCTCTCTCTCCTTAGGGAAGTGGTCCGTGGCCACCTCGTTCTGTTCTTTCATGAACCTGGAGAGGGACGGAGAGAGGGGGAGGGGGAGAGGGAGAGAAAAAGAGAGAGTGCAAGAGAGAAGGAGATGAGGAGAGTGAGTGTGGGTGAGAGACACAGCCACGGAGAGAGACAGAATCAGGGAGAGAATGAAAGAGAGTGAAAGAGAAATGGAGAAAGATGGTGAGAGCAAAAGTTAAAATAGAGAAAGAGTGAAAGGGACGACAGTACTGTCAGATTTCAGACGGCCCTTATGGTCGCACACTTTCACACAGAGCTTGAGAAGCCCCAGCAGCAGACCCCTGATGCAGAGTCCCCCATTGCACTGAACCTAGCTCCCAGCATCCTCCAGGCCTCCACTGCATAGCTACACAAAGCTCCCTGGTGCTCTCTGCAGTTAATGGTGGCTGTCCCCAGTGGAACTCTGGGATAGAACAGTGATGGATCACCGTGGGCTGTTAGACTACTGGAAAACGAATGTAACGTTGTGTGTGCGCATCGATGAGCCCATCTGCAACAGTGCTGCCCAGGATTAAAATGAATGCGCAAATTACACAGCTAATTAGAAGCTTCTGCATTACCTAAGGACTTTGCTACTGTTTAAAGTGCAACTACAGTGGCACATGCTGTATCCTTTTACATTTATACATCAGTCAGAGACCGTAATTCGTTTCTGCATAACTGGAATTCGCAGGAGTATATACAGCATCAGAAAATGAAACCCTGGGGAAACGGTCAAAATGCATCAGCTTTGGGTACATACGCATGGCACAGTCCAATCAAAAATGAACAATGACTATTTGACTGCTCTTTAAATAGAATGTTTGACACAATTCTCATCTGCACTACATGAGAATGTAACCCTGTAAAAAGTGTTCAAGTCGTCCCTTATCTTTACGAGCACCGTTACAGGAACCTGTGTGCAGATTCCAAACCAAAGCTGGACAGGGCTCCTCAACTCTATCCATGCGAGAGGATTTCCAACCCCATTTAAACTGAAACTCCAACTGAAAAACCTTACTGTGATATGTTGTCCTGTATCACAAGCACAGCTGATGGTCTACTTGCTATCTCTCTGTGTCTCAAATCAAACTCAGAACTCAATTCTGGATACCCACATGTCCACAAAGAGTCTATTTCACTCAGAGGCAAAGGCTGCTGAAACCCAGTTGCCTGTAGATTATGGCTGCAACAATCAAATATCTGTCACTGCATATTCAATTGAACATTACAGTGATAACCTGAAGGAGGAATACACATAATATTATAACAGTTCACCTACAACTTTGCAGTGAAGTGACCATTTCCTTTACACAATGCCCTGCAAAGATTACACACGACTTACATTGCATTCACAGACAATGAAGCAATATAAGGTGTTTGCAAACCTCAGGGCAAACATAACAAAGCAAGGCATTTCCACCACCACGGCCAAATGGTGACACGCTTTCACCCTGCGTACGAATCTTCTTCAGGCAAAACTAACGCTCTGCTGGACACCAACAACTGAGTGATAACATTGGAATCTTAACAATAAAATGTGCACTAGGTAACTGATACCGCTGTTGAAGAGCTCGCTGTTAGAGAGCTCAAAAAAGTCATTTGTTGCAGTCTTATTTTTTGCCCTTAACAATCACGTCCGTTGCACACTTGTGTGGCAGACTGAACCATAACAGTGATGTTTTTTCGTTTCTTTCAGACAGTGAACAACAACAGCATTCCACTGCTGCAACACAAACAGCACAGTCAGAAAGCTCTGAGCAGACATTGAAACATAAATAAATCAGCCAGAGAGCTACGATGTCTACATTCCTCAGGCAGATCCACAGTATCCACAGATAACTTACTGACATTGTAAATGTGCCCTTGCATGGTGGAAATGCAACGTTTTGCTGCAGGTTGTACAAGCAGTTGTAAACTGCACATACAGACATGGCTTTTTTTGCACATTGCTAAGCTAACAGTAGCCAAATAAGCTGCCTTCAGCAATACTTGGTATAAATCCAACAGCGAATCACTTGAAGGGAGAAAAATTTCACCATGCGGATGTGTCTTCAGCTTTGCATACACTTTGCGGACGTACCAGCTCTAGTCTTATGCAGGAATATGTGACTAAAACGTCAGATTAAACTGAGGCCTTTTTGTGTTCTTTCTGTGATGAGCCATTTCTGTTCTAACTGTACATTTCTAATGGATAAAATTTTTAGATTCAGTTAGCTAGAACAAGAGGTCTATGAATGTTTGTAGCCCGAAGTTGAATGGCTCTGTTCTGTGCCTGCTCTCAGCCCATCCCGCTAGCATAAGTATCAGTGGAACCGTACACGTCATGCGTGGACTTGGTGGTTTGATTCAGGATTAGGCAGTTTTATTAGAGACATGAAAGAAAGCAGGAATAAAAGCCAATTGTCTTAGAGGAAACGAACAACGTATCAAGTTACAGTTTTTCAGTGGACCTCCCCCTTTAAATCTGAGCACTCAAAACTGACACAAAGTTAAATTGGCTCAAGTGCCTTCCAACAGCGCGGCTCTCGATCTAGTCAAACATAATTGCATTTGATTAATTCCAAAACGTGTGAGTGGCTTCTGAAAAATGGAGAAATATTGTTTTCAAGCAAAAATGTCAAGGCGTCTGTTTAAAACGGCATGAACGAAAACCATTTCCATGCCGCCTGATAATGTTACACAGCGCGGTACGGTTTCATTCTCTCTCCTCTACACCCTCCTAAGAGCTCCTGGTGTGGGGGAGAGACTCGGGCCACGGATAAGGTTTCCTAATGAGTTTCCTGTCTACTGCCCAGCTGTTTCCTCAGACAGGAAGCACGGCCCTCATCAGCGTCTCTGTACCTATGGCACGCGGGCCTCGTTTCGCTGCTGAAAATTACCTTCCTGACAGGGTTTGCGGTTAGCGCTGTCACTCTGTACAAGGATGTGGAGATCGCTCTGATTATTGTGTAATGGACACAGAGGCTCGAGACCGACGTTTCGTACGAAGATCAAAGGCTGCTGTATTTGCTGGAGCAGCAGAGACCGCAGTGCTAATTGCTTCAAATATTGACGCCAATTAGGCCTCGGCGAAAGGTTGCCAAATATGATTCTGCTGACATTTTTAACGGCTCGGCACTTCAAAGTGTTTGAAAGGTCTGGGCGTTTTTCTGATGGAAATAGTGACCTATGTGTAATGACCGCCAGAAAGAGGAGCAAGCGTGTTCATCTCACCTCTGTCCCTTTACTTCGGTCCCCTGCCATATCGACCAAAATCAGTTAACTGCTAACCTCCCCAATAAATGAAACTAGGTAATAAAAGAAATAAATAGATGAAAATATAACTACCAGCAGCAGCAGAAGGCTTCCACTGTAACACTTGCATGTGTGTGTGCAGAATCAGCCACTGAAGGCACAGTGACACATCTCACTGAAACCAGTGAGTCTCCTCACTTTTAATGTAATGTTTTGTTCCATTTTATGGAGGATGACTGTGATTCGCTGGCACCACAACACGGGGCGGGTAATGTTAAAGGGGGGGGGGGGGGGGGGGGGGGGGGGGGGGAGCAAAAAGAAGCGGCTCACTCACTCCAGGTCGGCAGCGCTGTCGATTTTCATGAAGTCCTGCTTGGCTCGGAGCAGGATCTCGGGCTCCAGTCTGTGGGGCAAGGCGGGCGACGGCGGGCGCGGGGCGGGCGAGGGTGTGTGAGGCGGGCGAAGCAGTGTGGAAGGTGAGCGAGAGAGAGAGAGAGAGAGAGACAGACAGAGGGGGGACGGTTCCCACACACGAATACAAGGGGGCCGAAGAATGAGGCAGGACCGAGGGGAGACAAGACAAAAAGAGAACACACAATCAAACAGGGCAGGATTAAACCCGATTGGCCGCAGGGCGCCATGGCGAGGAGGCGAAGCCGCTGAGCTATGCCAGGCTGGCAGCGGGCACGCTTGAGTGAGTAGAGCAGGCCCAATCCCACTTCCCACAGAAGACCCCTCTCCCATACACACGGCACCACCGACTGCTCCATTTCAGCGCCTCTCCCCATGCACCACAGCAGAAAGCCATTTCCTCTGTGTGATACATAGTTTTACCGTTTTAAAACTGTTATCAATTTTCACCAGTTTGCCTTTCAGTGTGACTTAAATCGTATGGGGAAAAAAGAATTCTGTTACAGTCCTTTTAATATGCCACCATGAAAATGTGTCACAAATGAATAATAATACAGTATGAATCTGAGGGGAAAATAACTTGAGAAAACGTCTTGGCACTTGTAAGAGGAGCTGAACTGGACAAAAGGTAGTGTACCTGTGCAAGTGACGGTGACTGATCGTGCCACTAATCAAAACACTGGAAACTTTCAACACAATGGCATCATCATCATCATCATCATCATCAACAGTTTTCATCAATATTTTAACTAGATGTACTGAAAACTTTGACAAATCATTTTTTGCCAGAAATAGCACTGAGTGGCTAATGCCTGGAAAAAAAAAATCCCCAGTGATGAAATCTGTAGCAAACACAGGGAGGCCAGATGGGGATTTGCCTTAAAAGCCAATTACCAAAGACAAGGAAAATAATGATGACTATGAGCGCACAAATTGAACAATTTCATCCGTCCCCTTTCTTTCTTTCTACACACAGGTCATGTACGGAAAAGGCCATCTGAAACATGTGTTAACAAAAAGATTTACGCTGGCTTTTTTCTGCCAGCGTTAGTGCGTCCGGGTGCGGGTGAGTGACTGTGTGTGTGAATGCAAGCGTGTGTGTTCTCCAGTCAGAGACAGAGGTTTGTCTGGGACTCCCGGCGGATGTATGCGCTACGTCTGCGGCGGGCTCTCGGCGTCTCTCACTTGACATCCTGGCTGATCTGTCTCTCCAGGCGGTGGCGCCGTTCCTCTAGCTGCTCGATGGGGCTGTCCTCGGGAAACTCATAGGGGGCGCTGCGCATCTCACTCTCCGCCAGGCTGCGCGAGAACAGCTCCTGCAGGAGCGATCGGGAGGGCGTGGTGAGAGAGAGGAGGCGTGGGGCGTGGGGCATAGGGAAGGGTGAGGCGTGTCAGTGTGGAGGTGTACAGCAGGGTGTAGCGTGGGGGCGTAGAGGAGGGTATGGTCGGGAGAGGTGGTGGTGTAGGGGCATAGCCAGGAAAAAGACGCTCTCAATCACCAGTATGTGCGTGCGTACACACGCACACGCACGCAAGCGTGCACACATGCGCACGCGCACACACACGCACAACCCCCACTCTGACAATACG